>NC_056728.1:751906302-752016302 GCF_019279795.1 Protopterus annectens | reverse complement strand
ACTGGACATGTTAGCGTTTCTTCCTTGGGACTTTATGAACTCCACATTTTATAACTCTGCACTACTTGTTCTATCCGAGTCTAAATTCTTAGGTCATATATCTTTTGCTCTTTCTGTGCATTTTATTGTTCTCAGTCATTATTCATGTTATCATCTCAATCATTTGTCATTTCAGTCAACTGAGCATTATTATTTTGTCAGCTCTAAACATTAAGCCTAGATTGCAATTTATTTCTTCCTTGAAAGAAAAGTATGATTGCATTTCTTTTTTAATGAACGGTTTTACTCATGTAGGCCATTTATTTTAACTTCTTTCAGTAAATGCATTTCTACTTCAGTGTCATTACAGCTTTGGAATTATTTTACTTTTTATTCTGTCATTGTTTCTTTTAACAAATCTTCATACTTCTGTGGTATACATGTGCTACTCTGCATTTTTGGTATGTTTAGTGCCTTGTTTGGCCTGTATTTCACTCTCAGATCATACTTTGTTAAATTAAGTAATGCCATCTGCGTCTTGAAGAGACTTTGTACAAAAATTTCCTAAATAGGTTTATCATGGATTTATGGTCTCTTTCAGCCTAAGCATCTTCACCAGATTCATGAAATTTCACATATCTGAGTACCATTCCTAAAGTCCCTTCTTACTCACCCTTATTTCTTTGAGTTTGTAAATACAGCAGACCCAGAGGCAGCTGGTCTATTCTCTTGAAGGATCAGAGCTCCTATACAATTTTATACAGGCACTTACTTGTAACACGTCTGGTTTATTCTTATAGTATTCTAGGACTGGTGTATCTGCAACTATATTACTGAGCATTTCAAAACTTTATTCTCGTTTAAAGCTCTATTCCCCTGCTACAGCGTACTCTAACCATTTTCTTAGAGTCATATTTATCAAAGAAGTACTAGGTACAAACTTTTAACAAATAATGCCTAATTCCAATGATTCTCTAGGATTCACAGTTGTTATCTGATTTTGGTGATGGCAGAGTTGTTCTGATATTATGCAACAGTTTTTATTCCTTCTGATGTTAACGTGAGCTCTGATGCTATATTTCCTCTTTTTAACTTGAAAGTAAGTATTTATTTATAGTCTAGTCAACAGCTGCATCATGCTTATGCTCTTCTTATGTGTAGTCCCACACTAGGTCATCAGCTATGTTTACAACATCTTGTATTACTTACCTGTATGACAGCTTTGTGGAATACCACTGGTGCTGATGAAGCCCCATGTAGAAATAAAATGAAGTAGTATATTCCTGATGGTTTCTGACATGTGCACAACTTGGTGCTTTTTTCATGTAGCTTTATCTGCCATAAACCTTGGTTTGCATCTTTACAGCAATGAACTTAACATTTAGCATTGTTGAGACCACTTACTCAACTATAAAAATGTTTAATACTCTCTTTTAGTCATCTTATTTAGTCCTTGTGAATAAGTACAAATGGAAATCAACTTGTTTTACAACAAGTAATACTGTAATACTGTTCACACAGTCAATTTAGTAAGCTTGGAGATATCTGTACTCCTTACTGAGTACCCAGAGTACAACTCATATATGTTTTATTCTGCTGTAGCAGCAGAGCTGAGCAGAGTGATGTGTCAATACCTCAAGAAATTTTACTGTTCATATTTAGGCTTTCACTCATCAAGCATTCACAGGCTACCCCTGTCCATTAGGGACATAGGTGCCAAACCATGGTAAATTTGCAATTTCCCATCCATTAGTCCAAGTTATGTTTGTACAGGATGAGGGATGAGTTTATTCCAGAGAAGGGGTAATCTGTGAGACACAAACTTGTCCCACCAACATGGCCTGTTAATTTCACAGATGGGTATTTCTGATGTTAGTTGTCTTATGGATGTGCAACAAATCCATCAGTGAGGGATCACAGGATGGCTTGTAGGCTAGACATAGATCAACATGCAGCTGTCTGTAGGAGACTAAGTGACTTGGTGCTTACTCCCCGTGGTTTTTTTTTTTTTTTTTTTGTGAGTAACCTCTGTGATCTCTCAAGCTGTTGCAAGTGCCTGGTCAGGTACATGCTGAAGAGTGTGTTGTACTCAAAGAGTGGTTTTACAGAAGCGAAGAACAGAGAAACAGTTACCTCCTTGGATCTGGATGCCATGCCATTACGTATAAGTGGTGCAGTGTAGAATGACTTTCACACCACAGTAGACTCATGGTGGTCAAATGTCAGGCTACATGTCAACATGTGTTCCTAGATGCCTGACCAATGAATCTACTTTCTGTGAATTCTGCATCCATGGGAAAGAGAAACTGTTTAAGTCATATATATTCCAAAACTATATAGGAAATATGGATGGAAAGAAATTTTTAACTGTTCCCTGATGGCAAATTTCCTAAGCTTGCCATATAAGTATACCTCTTAAAAGTATCTTAGAAACAGTTTAGCCTCAGCAGGAAGCTATTTTCTAAATTATTAAAAGCGTCAGACAACTCCTATACATCTGGATATGTTAAAGCAAGATTTTTTTTTACTATCAAATGACTGACAGAGCCATACAATACAGACAGTGCAGTGTTTTGTAGTTTACACCAAATATTTTGTGAAAAATGGAAGAGACACCTCTTACTTTCTGTGGCAATAGTGTTCTTCCCTATTTGTTTGATCGCAGCAAGCTCATAGTCGCAGTGAACAAACTTTTAATGTGAGGTGTGACATTCATTGACTCCAACATTGCATACATCACCGAATGCTTAAAAAAGCGAACAGTGGTTAATCGACCCTATGTAAGCGAAAGCTTACAATATCGAACTGTCAGAACAGCGATTTTTTTTCAAAGGGAAAAAATCACTGTTCCAACATGGACAGACACAGATTTTGTAAACTAAGACAGTTTGGCCCCATTGAAATTAAAATGCTTATGTCATACTTCTGAATCCATTGTACTGAACATTTTCTGCTCGGGAAGTGTACAACAGTTTCAGCTGACATGGATACCATCACTTTATCTATGACTTGCGTGCTGCATCCCTGGATTCAGTTGCCTTTACTCTCAGTTGCTCACCAGGTAAATAGTGCTCAATGTGTGCTTTATCAGGCCAGTGGTCATGACCAGTGGATTTCTTCAACTTTTCCAATGCTACTGAGGGAACACAGACCCCTATACCTCTGCATCTCTGCAACGGTTTTAAATGGCAAGCCCAATATTTCTTTTCTGAAATCACATCCTGCAGGTTGTATAAATATCCTTCTACTAGCTGTATATCTTTCCCATGTTGTGATTTCAGTGTGGGATACACTGACCCCTATCACTCCTGGTGCAAGTTGTGGATCCTCCATTGCCTTCATGAGTGTGTCTGTTGATGTGCAGTAGATGGAAATACCCCTCCCTTTAACATTTTATACTGTAACATTTACACACCCATGCTTTCAGTATAGCAGTCTTCTGATAATTTCTGCTTGTGACAGCATTCCTTGTTCACAGTATATCACACATGCGTGCACTGTTGACCAAATGCCTTGTGGAGGATCTGTCACAAATTCATATAGCATTTTTTTCCTAGCAAGGCCTTTTCTCCACTGTTTATTGGACAGCACTAAGAACTAGGTCAGAGATTTTAGCAGTAAGTGGAAGTTGGAAAAGGTGGTTAAAGTTGCAAGTATTTCATTGTGCACCTAGTTGTTATGTTGGTGTTCTTGTTCCCAAGGAACTAAAGTAGATAGGATATAGGTTGCTATTACATTAAAGACTAAATGCTGATAACTGCAACTGTATGCCTTGTTAAAGTGATGTTTGCTATTCCTGGGGAATGCTGTTTTAGCACAAGTGTCAACAGAAAACTTAAAGAGAGACAACAACACACATTACAGTAAAAGTGATAAGGAAGTTCATGTTTCAGTACACACCAGAATTTAATTAACTACAGTATTATTGAAACTTATGGTACTTTCGTGTTATCGCAACCACATTTTCGCGCTAATGCTGGTTGCTTCTTCTTGTGTCAGCTGGGACTAATGAAGTATGACAAAACCTCACAGACATGTTGTCTTTAATGTGTTCTTGTTTTTAGGAAGGTTTCTCACTTCAACAGCTGAAAAAATAAGGTTTGAAAAATAGGTTTCCCCATTTACTGCCAGCATCTCAAGATGTCAATTAAGCAAGTCCCCCATTCCACTTAAAACGCATTCCGTGTTCCTTTTTCTCAGCCTTTGCCCTGAGAATAGAAAGCATCAGGAAAGAAAAGCAAAGCAGTACCCTGTCTAAACTCCTTACAAAGTAATCGGGAAGGGTAGACTGTTAAAACACGATCTTGGTGGTGGGTTTGTAAAACGAGTAAGGGTTTGCACATGTTAGGATTTGTGGCTAGTGTGCTCGAAAGCAGCTAATCCATTGGAAGTGTGAGTGTGTGTCTGTCTAACATCATACACTATGACTACCCACCCTCCTTTCAGGCCAACGTACATATATACACGCAGTCACTGTGATCGCTCGCTGAATTCAATGCTTGACGTCTTTCAAGCATGCTAGCCACAAATTCTCAAATTTGAACCCTTACTCATTTCACAAAGCCACCACCAACATCCCAGAAGAGTTTTTCACAGTCTACCCTTCCTGATTACACTCCCTTGCTACTGTTTGAGTAAAAGACAAGAACGTCCAGCACGTCGGAAATTGTGGTTGCGATAACATGCAAGTACCCATGTAACATCCATCCATCCACAACCCCTTTTTCTCACTTTTCCACATGGGGCTGGAGTGTTACATCAACAGAGATGATCATCTAGAGCCAAGGATCACATTGCTTGTTGTCACATCTCACTGCTTAGAGTATATTCTTAGACTTCTCATGCATCTATGTTTTATGTTTAATTTTATTTCTGGATATACTCCTGATGTTGAAATTACAAGTGGTTTAGAAAGAAAAAAACAATCATAATGTGCTTTTTGATGTTCAGTTTCACTGACTCATTTTTTTTCTCTCGTTATGACCCCACCCACAATATAATGTCAACTTACATTTATGCAATGATTTACATGTACCAACAAAGCATTCTGGGTAATCAAAACCATATACAGCATCAGATGAGCATCTGCTTACCAACATTATGGTTTCACTAATAAATCATCATATGATTTAGAATTCAGTGTAATCTACTCCACCTGTGGGACACATCTGACAAACTGCCTAACTAGAATATGAGCCTCCTCTGTTGCTGAACTTAGCATAGAAAAAGTAGCCTGTACACTAATGCAGGTTGTGAGGCATTGTGGGTTCAGTCTTTCATGATACCATGTCAGGGGTTTTTAGCTTCAAGAAACTTTTCAAGGTGCTGTCCTTATCAACAAAATTAATTGCAAAAATAACCCACTTTGTACATCAAACTCTGCACATTTGGATAAGGTATATGGTAAGATTATTTATCAATAAGGGTTTATTCACATTTGCTAAAGAAACTTTTTTCAATAAACTTTAACTGGCATGACAGTCTGTATTTAAAAGCATTGTAAGTTCCCTAGAAGAGTTTTATACCCTGCATCTCTCCTTTCATTATTTCCTGTCTTTTTAATAAGGACACACTATACATAACTGTTTCTGCATGTATATAGGCAGATGTAAAACAAAATTATGGAGGTTTAGTGCAGCAAAAATAAAAAAAACTTTACTGAGTATTTTTTTCTTACTTAGAAATTGACTGTGGAAGTCCAATTTTAGTTCCAAATGCAGACCTAATATCAAATTCCACAAGATTTGGAAGCGTGGCACATTATCAATGCAAAGAAGGTTTTTATCCTGCATCAGGAAGAAACACCTCTGTCTGTATGGAGAATGGAGAATGGGATAATGTGACATTATTATGTAAAGGTAAGTCCTGCAGTGCTGTATATTTCAGCTCTGTTCATATTTTGTTAAAGAATGCAACACAGAACATTTCTGACTTAAAGTCAGGTTTTAATCCACAGACTGATGGATAAAAGAAATCACATTACTTTGTAATAACAGTTAGACAGGATGGTGCTTTTATGAAGTTAACATGGTAGTGTGGTGAATTGTGTCTTTATAGGTTCACAGGTTCATAGGTGTTTACTAGGCTAATGACCACAAGGGACTTTTTAAGTCTAGCCATACGTTCCAAATATCTGACAAGTGCTTGTATCCTTGATAAGTGTAGGCAAGGGCTTGGAGGATGAAACATTTAGAAATGGTGGCCTGGAAAATGAACCATTTACAGGCTGCCTGTATCTGTTATAAACATAGGTGCCAAACCAGGAATGAATTTCCTGTTCCCCATCCAGCTGTCCAAGTTACACTTGACTTGGTTAGGGAGGAACTCTGTTTCACATGGATGGAGTGCCTGTTCCAGAGACTGGTAGTCTCTGGGATACATACTTATCTGTCTAGCAGGCCCTATTTATATTGCAGCCAAGGTTTAAGTCTTTAGATTGGGTAATTCCTGTGCTGATTGTTTTACAGATATGCAGGAGGTCCATCAGAGTGTGGTCTGATGCCTTGTATGCCTGGCATAGTTCTCCTGGCAACAAACCTGTAGGAGACAGAATACAGGGATAGGGCCTTGAGGCATTCTGCATAGGACATGTTATTTATGCCTTGTATTCTTTTAGCGAGGAACCTCTGTGGACATTCCAATTGTTGGATATGCCTGGTTAGATGCATACCAAAGGGGGTATTGTACTCAATGGCAGGTCTGCTAAATGCATAATACAGTGGAACAATGATTTACTTGGACCTAGACGCCATATCTTTGTTTAGAAGTTGAACAACATAGAATGATTTCCCCACTACTTTAGACACATGATGGTCAAAGGGTAGATTACTAGATTACTCTTGATGTCTTTCCGCAAGTCACTAACTACTGGATCATCTCTTTAGGGTGCTTTGTCAATGTGATAGCTACCAGGGGTGGATGACTTCCCAATGTGATACTATTATGCATTTCTTAGCCTTTAGTTTTAGTCCATGGCTCTGACACCAGTTATTTGTCTGTGTCAGCCCTTCCTGGAAAACATTTTTGTCAGTGGGGAATTCAGTGAAGTTCCTAAATGACAATCATCTGCAGATTTAGTCAACAAGAGGCCATTGACATTGGCCTTGACTTCAGAGAAGTAAATGTCAAAAAGGAGTGGTCTCAGGACCAATCCCTGAGGATCTCCTCTTGTGAATGGCCTCTTTGTAGAGGTGGACTCCACTGTTCTAACTTCCTGGGTCCTGTTTGTGAGCCAGTTAGGTATCCATCGTGTGACATAAGGGTTCGTACCTAACCTCTTGAGTTTGTCAACAATGCCGGAGTGTGGTATTGTGTCAGATGCCTTGGCCAGGTTAAGGTAGGCAGTGTGAACCGTTTTGCCATCATACATTGCTTTGGTGACCTTCTCGAAGAAGTCCACCAGTTTGAGTAGACATGACCTGCTCTTGAAGAAAAAAAATTGGGTTGGGTCCAGTGTATGGAGGTTTTCTATGTCATTATTGATAATTTTCATGCTAGTTCTTTCCATGGCTTTACATATGAGAATAGTGAGACTTATGGGTCTGTAGTTTCCAGGGTCTGTAGATGGCCCTCCTTTGTGCTAAGGGATGATTGTTACCTTTCTCCATTCATGAGGTATGAAGCCTGTGTGGGGGCTACAGTTAAACAGTAATTCCAAAGGGCCTGATAGAGCATGTTTTATGCTATTTAGAAGACATCCTGGGATATTGTCTGGGCCTACTGATACAGTGTTCTTGGCCTTAGAGACCATTAAGGATCTTTTCCCTAGTGGTAGCAAGGGGGAGTTATATTTGATAGTATTTCTTGAGGGAAGGTTGAGGAGGAGAGAGGGGTAAAGCTGGAACAGAATTTGTTGGCTAGTAGGTTTGCTATATCTTCTGGTTCAGTATAGGTGGCTCCATTAATAGTGAGCTCTGCACACAATTGTGTATTGCCCTTGCAATTGTGGACATAATTAAAGAATGCTTTGTGGTTGTCCTTGGCCTGGGAGGACAAATTTATCTCATATTTGGCTTTGGTAGACATTATTTGTCCTCTGAGTTGTTTAGTTTGATGAGAATGCCTTTATCCTGCTGGGTGCTGCACTTCCTAATTTTTGCCATAATTTTGTTCCTTCTGTTATACAGCCTGTTGTTGTGAGTCCACAAGGGTGGCTTGTTTTTTTAGTTAGTTTGTACTTCTGTCTTTTGAGTACAGCTGCCACTATACAGCTATTAACATACTTGTATAGGGTTTCTGTGAACAGTTCCATGATGGCAGCAGTGTTTTCACGGTTTATGGGGCCTTGATATTTTGCGAGGATATCAATAGTAGGAAGTTAGCCTTACTTTAGTTCTTGAATATTTTTATTTCAAAGGAGACCATGTTGTGGTCTGACCTTACCAGAGAAAACCTTACACTAGGGGGGAGTGCGGCATTCTCCCATATTAATTAGGACCAGATCCAGTATGGTTGCACCCCGTGTTGGTGTATTGACAATCTGGTCCAGGGAGTTTGTGTTTACAAAATCCAGAAATCTCTGTGCCTGTATGTTTGGTGTCTTATATGATTCGCAGTTAATAGTGGGGTAATTAAAGTCACCCATGAATATGGTATTAGGTTGGATGGTTAGTGTTTCTTATAAGTTTAAAGACATGGTATGGGTTTCTTGGGTCATAGAGGGGGACCTATAGATTACAAGGAAGTGGTGTGGAATTTTGCCTATGGTGATTTGAACATGGAGAAGCTCATGTCCATTGTCATGTTTGGCCAGCCTTGAAGCAAATTTGTTTTTGATGTAAATCAAGACACCTCCACCTTTAGTCCCTGTCTGAGTAGTAGCTGGTCTAAATGTGTGGAAAGCATTATAACCTTGCACTGTTGGTGTGCTCTCCTCTGGCTTTAAACCATGTCTTGGTGACCACACAGACTTTAGCTTTCTCTAGGGTGAAGAGAACTTCTAGGGAGTGGAGTCTTTTGTTTAGACTCCTAGCACTGAGCAGTAACACCTTTAGATTTTCTTGGTTTTGATTTGCTATGTCAGAAGTACTTTCAGTTTGGCATTGCCTAAAAAAGGCACTGTGGGGGAGGACAATGTTTTAGCTAATATTCCAAACCTTGAGGGGAGAGGTGCAGACCATCCCGGAAAAAGCAGCGTGATCTGTTGACCATCTCCTTCCATGATGATAAATATTGCACCCCCTTAAAATAATACCAAGAACTAAGCCAATTATTAAAGTTCATCATCTTTTGTTCATATTGTGGCATCATCCTTGGAGAAGGTAAAATGCTGTTCAGTGCTAGGCTCATACCAGCCTGGGACACATATTCTGAGAGCTCCATGATGTCTCTCTTCATGTAGTCTAGGGATATACGTCTCAGGTCATTTACACCCACATGCATTTTGACTGTGTCATACTGGCACTTGTGGTCCAATGACCTGAGTGCATTCCTAATGTGGTAGATTCTGGCCTGATAAGCAACTGACCATGACTTTCTCCTTACTCAGCCTGGTAAGAGGGACATCAGTGTGTCTCACAATGGAGTCTGCAGTGACCAGAATGTTGAATTGTGCGGTGGCTTGCCTTATGGACTTAGAAGTAGAGGCTTCATGAGATGTGGCCGTATGTGTTGATGTGGGTGTTGTTTAGAAAGAGTCCATGCAGGGCTGCTGAAGATATTTGTTATGTGTCTTTCATGTAGTAGGTCTTTGTGGTTTAGGAAGGTTGCATTTATTGCATCAGCATATGTGGGTCTTTGTGTCTGCTTGAATTGTGTGTGATGGGTGTAGAGTGTGTACTACTGGCAACCTTATTGACATTAGGACTACTTTTATGTGAGAGCTTTGCTTCACAATGTATTTTTAATAAATTATTAAATCTTGTGTCACATTTGCTATATTTTCCTCTGAAATTTTATTTTAGTAAAATGAGATTTGACATTATTGTTTGGAGAACTTCAGCATTACAAAGTTATCCCACAATCTGTTTAAGAAAATGCTTAGTACACTTGGATGTTTGCTGTTTGAGACACAAATCATCACAAACAATCAGAAATGGTAAACAATTTCATTTTATTCTGAGTCAGAGAAAACTGTGGATTCTGAAAACCACTAAGTAGCATTGTGAAGGCCTTCTGCTATCCAGCAACACTGCTAAAATTGTAAAACCCAGATTTGCCTCCAGTAGACATCATACCAGCAGTAGAATATTGCAGCTACACAGTCATTGCAAGTGTTATGGTTACACACTACACAAATAAGAGATTATGAGATTCAGTTAGGTTCATAAGTATGTATGTATGACTTCTTTGAGTCAGTCACCAGAGCTGTATATGAAGGTAAAGTGGTTCATACAGCCTTCCTTGATCTGGCCAAGACCTTTGATACCATTCCCCACTCAGGAATCATATAGAAACTCATTACGCTAGGCATCAACCCCTATATCATTAGGTGAGTTGCAAACTGTCTCACAGGTAGAACCCACAGTGTGAAACTGTCTGACTCCAAGTCAGACTGCCGACCTGTCATGAGTGAAGTCCCACAGGGTCAGGTCCTGGGTCCTCTCCTGATTGGTATCTACTTCTGTGAAGTGCAGGCCAACACGAAGGAACTCTGGCTGACAAAGTTCGCAGACGATTGCAAGTTGGGAGCTATTATTAGCTCCTCAAGTGATGTTGACATCATACAGAAAGGCCTCACTGAGACCAATGACTGGTGTCAGAACCATGGCCTTAAGCTCAGTGCCAAAAAATGTGTCGTCATCCGCTTTAGGAAAAACATGGTTTCCATGAATTACCACATTGATGGTAGTCCACTGAACACAGAATGCGTTGTAAGAGATCTGGGAACACAGGTTGACAGCAACCTCTCTTTTGGCCACCACTGTGGTCAGAACATCCTTCTATGTGGCACATCTCATTACTAAGGGTTTGCATCCAGGAAGAAAGAGGTCATTGTCTCCCTCTACTCTTCCCTCATTAGGCCAGTCATTTAGTACAATGCCCCATTTGGCATGTACCTCACTAAACACCTACAACAACTGAAGAGGCTGCAAAAGTACATCACAAAGAGGATTCTAGGCCTTAAAGATTTGTCCTTTATAGGCAGACTCAAAAAACTCCAACTTTTCTCTGTCTCATATTGCCTACTTAGAGGCAATCTCTGATTGACTTACAAAGCCATGTCTAACCCAGCTCTGTTAGAAATGCTACATCTAATGAAATCCCAATCCCTCTACACCACACACTCCAGAGACTAAAACCTCATTATCACAATCACCAAAACATGCTGGAAGGACAGGTTCTTAACCCAGAGACTGCCCATGCTATGTAATAGACTTTCCATACATGTCAAGCAGAGCACCTCACTGGCCCTCTTCAAGAGAAATCTTGATGAGTGGATGGGAAATAGAAAATTCACACCTGGGATCACTTCAGTGGCTTTACTCGACAGAGGCATGGAGAACTAAGGTCGGGTGGCACGATGCCAGGGTAATCCTATGGGCTAGGCTTGTAAAGGCCCTAGGGCCATTAGCCTAGTACACAACTATGAACCTATGTGCTAGTTTAATGACCACAAGGACCATTTTAAGTTAAGTCTTTTAAGTCAAAACATACATCCCATATGTATCCAATAAGTTTGGTGCCCTAAAGTATATTGTATGAGGTATGTGTAAGCTAGGGCATGGGTCGCCAAACATTTACAGGTTGCCTGTATCCATTAGGAGACATAGGTGATAGACGAGAGGTGAGTTTTGGATTTTCCATCCACTGGTCCAGGTTATGTTTGAATAGGGTCAGGGAAGAACTCTACTTTGCATGGATGAGAAGCCTGTTTCACAGAATGGTATTCTCTGAGACATATACCTGTCCCTCCAACATGATGTAAGTCTCTGGATCAAGTAGTTCTGATGCTGTTTGTTTTGTGGATATGCAAGAGGTCCACCAGAGTGGCAACCTTGGACACCCTCTATGCCAGACATAGATCACCCCTCAACAGACTTTAGGAGACAGATTATAGGGATAGGGCTTTGAGGCTACCTGTATAGAATGTGTTGTTTATGCCCTGTATTCTTTTTGTGAGAAATTCCAATGGACATTCCAGTTGTTGCATGTGTCTGGTCAGGTATATACAGAAGGGGGCATTGCACTCAATGATGGGTCTGATGAAGGTTGAGTACAGTGGAACAATGACTTCCTTGGACCTAGATAAGGAGATTGACAAATGTTCATTGTAAATTAATGTCATTATTCATACAAAGACTGAGTAATGAGATTCATTTATAATGAATATTTGAACATTTGTGAATCTCAATACACAAATTAATCTTCTTAATACTAATTCTTTGTATATTTGGATGACTGCTGGGTCTGCAATATACTCGTTGTGAACTCCTGAAGTTAGCTTACCACATATCGCCATCTATATGCTAGATGTGATAATGCATGTGATGCATGCATTAAGCAATCAAAAATGCCTAACAGGGTGTGATTTATTGGGGAAATAATGCAAACCCAGGGGTGTTCTGGGGCCTGATGCCATAGGGTTACTGTATAATATTTTTATATTTTTGATGTAAAATAATTTCTCCTCCTAATATTTCCAACTTGCTGTATTATATGTAATTGTTGAAGGAAGTATTATTTTTATAATTTAAGTTATGTCAAAAAGAATGTCTTTGCACACACACACACACACACACACACACACACACACACACACACACACACACACACACACACACACACACACACACTTTTCTTCTTTTATTCACTTTTTCTTTTGTTTATATAAAGCACTGTTTAGTGAGTATAAACATGGTGACCTTTTGCTTTTTACTGTCTGAGGTACAACTTAATATGCTGCTTTAAGTGGCAGACTTGTTTTTCAGTAGGCAGTACTGGCACATTAACACCCTGCTGAAAAAATGTCCATTCTCTGTTCAGGGTGGTGATGTACATGTCATCTAGTCTCTAATAACTCTGAAAGTAAAGGGGGCTGTGCTGTGGTTCTGAGCTAAAAGAGTGCAGTTTGAATGTTTAAAATGAAAATGTTTTGAGTTGTCCTGAATGTATAAAAGGGATGACATGATACCGCTTCCAGATTTTTGCATAATGTCCAGATGTTTGCCTCAAAATTTACATCTGTTCCTCTTAAAATGTGTGCTTTTCTGGCGAATCACTGGAACGATCTGAGGAATTAAATCACTAAACAATGGCATACATTTGAGTTTCAGACTTCATATCCTTTAGAAAATGCATTTTAACACAAACCCTGTTAATCTAGCTACTTTCTAAGTATATAAGAGCAATATTTAAAATTTGTCCCTATTTTTGGGCCTTTGTTCTCGCTCTTATGTCAGGCTTTGGGCTAAGAGGTTGAGAGGTATGGATGGCATACTATTCATGCATGAGAACAATCCTTCCCAGACATGACACAGTTTTGGTACATGCCTCCATAGCCACATCTGTGTGTCAGAACTGGTAGTGCAGGCATTAGAATGCATTCATATAATGCCAGCAGAACCAATTCAAATATTTAGACTGAATTTTTATTGTGCTACATAGGCCTATGAACGTGTATATCTACTCTGTTACTTAGAAGTTGTACACTGGTATGTAAAATAAATTAAAATGGCTAAATATTACACTGTAGCAAGCCCAACTATTATTTTGGACCCCTAGAGTCCTCATGAGCCTGTTCAACTTGATGATTCCTGCAGCCATCTTTTTAGACTCAGGTGTGTATTCCAAGTGTAACTCCTTTTGAAATTCCAGGGTAGGTGTTGTAATTCTGGGTTACATCTTTGTGTAAATACAGAAAAAAAATGAATAGCATATGAATAGAGCATCATAATTAAACACACTTTTAATATATTTTGCATATATTAATAAAATGCATATTTTTTTTTTTTTACAGATATTGACTGCGGCAGTCCTGTGTTAGTACCATATGCAAAAGCGATAAAGAAGGGAAGTACAACATATGGAAACATGGTGAATTATCAGTGTATAGAGGGATTTTATCCTGCATCAGGAAGAAATTCCTCTACCTGTATGGCAAATGGAGAGTGGGAAAATGTCACATTATTCTGTAGAGGTAACAAACAGTACAGTATGTTCTACCAATGGATGAGTAATATATTCTTGATATTTTCTGAATACTTTTGGCACCTGTGTCAGTCAATCATCAGTCCTGTGGACAGCCGCAGTGGTGCAGCGGTTAGCGTTGTTGCCTCACAACAAAAGGTGTCCTACCTCTACTGGACACAGATTTGTTTCCCATTGTTGTGAAATTCCAAAATTTGCTGTGGTGACAGACTTCCAGGGGGTCATACAGTTAGATTTTGGGATTGCTTGTACTGTCTTTATTGTATCTCTCTTGTTGGTGATGTCAGCATACTCATTTACCATATTAATAATAATAATTTATTAAACTTTTATCAGCCCTTATATAATCACAGAAAGTATTGGACAGATTCCAAAAGAGGGCATGTCTGGGATTCCTCAAGAGATGGCTTGCTTTTGTGTTTTGTTAAAACTTACAGACTAAATTCCCTAATGGGTTAATGACTGTACATGCCCATCCCTCATCATGAAAGGAATAAATCCAGGCACAATGGCCATGCTGTAGGCCAAAGTCCTTGTGCACAGCAAATCTGTCTGTATGTCAGACCTGTTATTACAGGCAGGCTTTCTGCCTGTAATACCAATAATGATATATATATATATATATATATATATATATATATATATATATATATATATATATATATATATATATATATATATATAGGTGAAGTAGCATGGACATGAGGATGTCCTCTGGAAGAGCTCCGCCTGTAGGGTGGACAGGTGAATGCAGACATGACAGTCAACACAGCTGTCATACCTGCATTCTCCCCATCCAGAAAGAGGATGCTGAAAATGTTATTTTACTGGTAGAACTGGAGAAATTATAATGCAATGAAACTATATTCAAAACTGAGCAGCCTAGAGCTGAGAAAATGTATGTGTCAAATTTTGGAACAAATATTAAATGTGGGAGAACCCAGTCACATGGCTAGATTTTGCAGTAGCAGTAGTTATATCTATGAAAGCTAAAACCAGGAAAAAGCCTGCTACTAGTGATGGAATTTGATGATTTTTTGCATCCTTTTATTATTGTGTTACAGCAAAGTTAATTAAGTGCAATGTTTTAATTGATGTTAGAGATCTGCAGCGAGTACTAGAGTCAGGTGGTATGGCCATGTTATATTTGTAAAACGAACTTGAAAAATTAAATAAAGAAGAGATATGTTATATTATATTACATTTCATTGTTATGTTATGTTTGTAAAATGATGTAGAAAATTTAAATACGGTAGAGATAGCAAATGCACTAAAGACTGTGGTATGCGCTGCCTTTTGAATTAGATAATGAGACCCCAGTGACTATATTGGTTGGAGAGCAGGCAGTGCCTTCTACATCATGCCACACTGACCCTGAAGAAACTCCAGAGCTGGCTGACCTCCAGGTAGGCTAGGTACATTTTAAAAGGCACAGTGGGAAGATGGCATATTAATCAGACCAAGAGACAATATAAGTAGGATTGTAGGGGAAGAAGTTAAACAAAACATTCCCACTTTCTGCCTGTACTTTGAATTACAAAATGATTTATTGTACAGAGTAAGCAAAAGCAGAGAGGATATAATGTGCTTCAGATGCCCTAATGTTTCATAATTTTAGTGATGAAATTAGCACATAGTTATGTGTGTGGATACACCCAGGAATGAACAAGATTAAATCAAAGATCTGAGCAATGTCATTTCTGACCACGAATAATGAAAGAAACTACGAACTTCTGTACTGGATGTCAGAAAACAGACCGTCACCTAGGCTTCAAAAATCCTTTGATTCCAATGCGTGTTACAGAGGTGCCATTTGAGCATATTACGATGGACACTGCTGTGGGACTGATGACTGGTAAAAATCCAGCAATGGGTTTTATTATACTTTGATGTCACAAAGAAGCACCCTTGTCTAATAGCACATAACTGCAGTCTGAGTGATGTCTTTATGGAGGTGTAGGGCCTCCTGGTGCCATTTAATGCTACTCTGTTTGAGTGTCAGTAACAGGTCATAGGTTCATTCTCCTCCTGTCCAATGGGGTTATGCAATGCTGAATAAATGTGTTACCTGATGAAGGGGGCTTACAGGACATAAACATTCACAAACATCAGTCCAACCCATGTAATCTCCACAGAAATGCAAAAAAAGTCAAAGAGGGATATGAACTTACTGCTAGAGTAAGAGATGAGTAAAGTTGCAGAATCCTTACTTTACAGGTATGCCTTGACTATCACAGGTAGGTAGAGTTCTATGCACTGTGGTCTTACCTGGATACACATACAGCTGTCATTTGAAATAGTGTGAGCTACATGAGAATGTGTGTACAGTACTGAACTGTGAACACTGGAAAACAATGTGTAACATAAAGTCACTAATGGCTAATACATGCAAGGAATGTGCAGGATTGCAAAACTATCACGATACACACACATTGCACTCCTGAACACTACATATATATACTAGAACTGTGATAGACTGTGAAACTGTAACAATTCATCATGTAGCACTCCTGAGTAATACTTATATAGTAGTACTGTGACACACTGTGAAACTTTAACACTACACCCCTGTACCCCTCCTAAACAATACATACATACTAGAATTGTGATAGACTGTGAAACTGTAACAATACACTCACATAGCACTCCTGAGCAGTACTTATATACTAGTACTGTGATAGTCAGTGAAACTGCAACAATACACTCCCATACCACTCCTGAAGAGTACATATATACTAGTACTGTGACAGACTGTGAAACTGCAACAATACACTCACGTACCACTCTTGAGCACTAAGTATATATTCGTACTGTGATAGACTGTGAAAGTGTAACAATACACTCCCACAGCACTCCTGAACTGTATAGGTATACTAATGATATGCTAGATTGTGAAACTGAAACAATACACTCATGTACCACTCCTGAACAGCACGCATATACTAGTACTGTGACAGACTGTGAAACTACAACAATACACTACCATACCACTCCTGAACAGTAGATATATACTAGTATGGTGATAGACTGTGAAATAGAACAATACACTTGCACCGCTCTCCTAAACAGTACACATATACTTGTACTGTGATAGACTGTTAAACTGAACAATAGACTCATATACCACTCCTGAACAGTAAATATATAGTAGTACTGTGACAGACTGTGAAACTATGACAGTACACTCACATAGCACTCTGAACAGTACATATGAACTAGTACTATGAGAGACTGTGAAACTGTAATAATTCACTGCCATACTCTTCCTGAACAGTACATATATACTAGTATTCTGATAGACTGTGAAAGTGCAACAATAAACTCCCATACCCCTCTTAGATAGTACATATATGGTAGTACTGTGATAGATTGTGAAACTAGAACAGTTCACTCCCATACCCTTCCTGAACAGTACATATAAACTAGTACTGTGATAGACTAGGAAATTGTAACAATACACTTCCATAGCACTCCTGTGCTGTATATATATATATATATATATATATATATATATATATATATATATATATATTTTGTGTGTATGTGTGTGTGTGTGTGTGTGTGTGTGTGTGTGTGTATATATATATATATATATATATATATATATATATATATATATATATATATATATATATATATATATATATATGTACACACACACATACATACATACTCCCATAGCACTGCTGAACAGTACATACATACTAGTACTGTGATAGATTGTGAAACTGTAACAGTACACTCCCATACCCATCCTGAACAGTAGACATTAGTAGTAGTATGATGTAGTGTAAAACTGAGACAGTACAATCACGTACCACTCTGAACAGTACATTTGTACTAGAAATGTTACGGATAGTGAAACTGTAACAATACACTCACGTACTACTCCTGAACAGTACATACGTGCTAGTACTGTGATAGACTGAAACTGTAACACTACACTCCCATACCCCTCCTGAATAGTACATATATACAGGTACTCGGACTGTGAAACTGGAATAATACACTCACGTACCACTCCTGAGCAGCACTAATATACTAGTACTGTGATAGATTGAGAAACTGTAACATTACACTCCTATAGCACTACTGAACAATACATATATACTAGTACTGTGACAGACTGAAACTGCAACAATACACTGCCATACCTCTCCTGAACAATACATATATAGTAGTACTGTGATCCACTGTGAAATTGTGACAGTACACTCATACACCTCTCTGGAACAGTACATATATATTTGTACTGTGACAGACTGTAAAATTGTAGCAGTTTTATTTATTTGACATTTGTTTACCGGGATAGTCCGACTGGGTCACATAACCGATTTTCAGAGGAGGCACAGGGAGAAAAGCTCCATATAAAAACTTAGTTTAGCATATTAAACAACTCCATATTTTTTACTTTAGTACACATTACCATATACCATTACAATATATTACCTATATGGAAGAGTAATGTTTGCATTATGACCAGTTCACTAAGGTTGTGTAGTAACAGTATAATATTTACAGTTTACATGTTTGCACAAGCTGTGATAAGCTTCTCGGGTAAATAGTATTTCCTTAGGGTATGTTTCAGTGTCATGATCAGATTGGAGTGGGAAGAGTCAGAGTATTAGTCCCCTGGTAGACATGTAAGTTGCTGGAGATAGAGTGGTGCTTGGTTTTGTAAAGTTTGATATGATAGTTAGTGGATTTGTTTTGGGGGGGGGGGGTTAATGAAATAAGAGGAGGTTTAAGGATAGAAAAGTAGATTAGACTGGAGTGAGGCATGTACATAGCCATGATTTGTTTAAGTGTTCTTTTAGGGAGGCTTTGAAGTGAGGTGTGCTAGGAGTCAGTATAATATTGGGTGGGAGGGTATTCCATAACTTGGAGATAGATTATGAGTAAAGTAATTTTCCTTGGTTTCTGAAAGGTTTGTAGGTATGAAGAAAGTTTTTATCTTCTGATCTGAGTGTTCTGTTTGGTTTATAATGTTGGACTAGGTTAACTAGGGCGGAGCAAGCTGTGGACCTGTTGAATAATTTGTGGATTGTGGTTAGATATATATAAGTAAGGTGGTTTGATAGTTCCAGCCAGTTTATTTCTTTTAGTGGTATGCAGTGATGTGCACGGTAATTGGAGCTTTTTGCAAATGTTGCTACTTTGTTTTAGCATTTTTCTAATTTGGTCTTGGAGGAATTTTGTAGATTGGTTAGTATACAGGATCCATAGAATAGTGACAGGAGCAGGAAGGTTTTGGCCACTGTGGCCTTGGAGGAAGTGGTAATAAATTGTCTGTTTCTGTAGAGGAGTTCTAGTTTTATATGTGTCCTCTTGATATTTTGTTGAATATGAAGGTCAAAGTTGAGTTTGTTATCTATAATAACACCGAGGAGTTTGGTATCTTGTACAGTTTCTAAGATTGTTTTGTCAGCTGTGAGAATATTAAATTGGTCTGGATCTAGGTTGGTATTTTTGGGGTGAAAGACTATAATTGTAGTTTTTTTGGGATTTAGAAAGAGTTGGGACTTTGTGAGCCATGATTCAATTGCTGTGAATGATTGCTGAGTTTTGATTTGCAGTTCTTGTAGATTAAAGTTGAGTCTTCTGTGTATTGAATTAATGTTCCTGGGAAAGAGGGTGTGTAGATTATTGGTGAATATATTGAAAAGTAGGAGTCCTAGGATGGACCCTTGGGAGACTCTTGTAGGGCTTTGTAGGAAGGGTGAGAGTTGGTTGGACCATTTCACAGCTTGCCTCTAATCATGTAGGTAGCTTTGTAACCACTGAAGCGTGGTTGTGGAGCTTCCTATTTTGGACAGTGTGTCTACCAGTAAAGTGTGTGATACTGTGTTGTAGGCTTTTGATAGGTCCAGGAATACTGCTGATACTAGGTGTCCTTTATCCCTGCCCTGGTTAACTGTGTTTGTGAAGGATAGTAGTGCAGTGGATGTACTATGGTCAGGCCTAAAGCCATGCTGAGTTTGAGTGAGGATGTTGTTTTGGAGTAGATATTTCATTCGTTGTTGGTGACTACACCTTTCTATGATTTTGGATAATGGGGATAGAATGGATATTTGACAGAAATTAGATATTTCTGTGGAGTGTCCTCCTTTATGGATTAGTGTTATATGTGACATTTTCCATATTGTTGGGACTGTACCTTTTGAAAGTGATCTGTTAATTAGGATACGTATTGGATCTGCAACTGAGTCAACTGTGAGTTTTAGGTATTGGGGTGAGAGGTTGTCAGCTGATGTGAAGCCAGGTTTTAGTTTGAGCAGTGGCTTTCTAATTGTAGAGGTGGGTATAGGCTGAAAGGAGAAAATATTGTTGGGGTTATTTTGTTGGTTGTTGATGTAGTTATGGGCTTGATCAGTAGTAGGAAGAGTTGAGTTATTTAGGTTTGAGTGTAAGTGTGGGTTGGGGTGTGCTGAGTTAGTTTTGGAGGTGAGTAGGCCTGATATGGATTTTATGAAGTATTTGTTGAATTCTTCTGATATTTGTGATGGGGGTATTGGGTGAAAGGGAGTGATCCTTGTTAGTTCCTGGATTAAGAAGTGTAGTTATAGAGTGCCAGAATTTTTTGGGGTTGTATTTGTTTTGTACCTGGAGGTTTGAGAAGTAGGTTTCCTTACATTTATCCACTAATTTTAGTAACTTTGTTGTATATTGTTTTAAAGGCTTGGAGATTTTGCTGGGTTCTGTTCTTTTTCCATTTTTCCCAAACTACGTCTCTTTGTTTCATGAGATCTAGGCAATTGGTGGTTAACCATGGGGTTTTTCAGGAAGGCTGTATTGAAATACTGTACGGCATCATTGAGGGATAAGATTTTTATTGGTGACCAGTTAATGCTAGTTATTATGTTGTTGAGGGTTTGTTGAAGTCTAGTAGGATTTCTGACTGATTTTACAGCGTGTTTGCTAGGAGGGTGGGTGTTGTCTCTGATGGCAATAGCTGGGAGATTATCACTTAGTGAGACTGAGAGGGTACCTGAGGAGGAGAAATTGGAGGGGTGAGATACAAGAATCCAGTCTAAGGTAGAGTGGCTAGTGAAGTCTGTTGAATCTAGTTGAGTCTGTGATAAGTTTTTTAAAACCATATAGTTTAATACTTGCGGTGGGGGAGTTTGCAGTGATTGTTTGCCAGTTTATGTTTATGTCACCTAGAATAACTGTTTCTACCGTGTTTTCAGTAGTCCAGGATAGTATATCTTCCAGGACTGGTATATTGTTTCCTGCAGGGATGTAGACTGTGATGATACAGATTTTTTTAGAGTTGTTGAGTTTTAGGAAGGTTATTAGTAATTCAGCATTTTGGAATTTGGGTATATTGTGGAGGTATAGAGTTATATTGAGTATGGAGGGATAAAGGAGGGCTATTCCTCCACCTTTCTTTTTTGGTCTGTCTAGTCTTATATTGCAAAGTTAGGAGGTTTAATTTCAGTATCTTTTATGTTGGGGTTTAGCCAGGTTTCTGTCAGGACTAGTTCTGGTTTATTGTGTTCTATCCAAGCATATAAGGAGGTTATTTTATTGCATATACTTCTTAGGTTGATGCTGAATAGGCTTAGGTTTTTGGAGTTTGTTTGTGTATTTGGTCTGGGGTTTGGATGTATGTCGCCACTTTGTAATAACTTGTGAATTAGATAAGAATATAGTGGGTTGCACTTAGTTTTGAGGTTGAGATTTAAGGTAGTGATTGTATTCCCATAATATAAGTACGCTTTCCAGCTTATTTTTCTAGTAATGGAAGAATTATTACCGACATCGTAAGAAAACCTTGGAATATTTTAACAGTTGATTTAGATATTAGTAATATCATGGGGGATGAACCCAGTTTTCTATTTAAAAATGAGAAATACCTTAAGAGGATGCTATGTTACCCTAATAAAGGCCAGATAGATAAAAATATAGATAAGAAGTATGGTAACCTTCCCTGTAAGAAATGTAATTTTTGTAATTTTGTAGACACCGCTAGTTGTTTTGTATAGTCATATTATGGGAATACATGTAGGTTTAATGTTGTGGCGAATTGTAACTTGGAAAATGTGGTCTGTTTGGCTGTCTGCAATGCATGTACGCCTTTTTATGTTGGAAAGACCAATAGGAAAATCCAATTTAGAATCAAGGAACATTTACAGAGCATTAGGAATACAAATGCCTTGGCCAAACATGTCTCAATATATGGTGTTAATCATACTTTTAGGTTTTTAGTCATGGAGATTATCACACATAATGAAAGGGGAGGGGATATTATTAATAACAAGGAGATATCAAAGACCAGGTGCATAATAAGGCTGAGGGCAGACACAGAAAAAGGACTCAATGATAGGGTGCCACTTAAACCTATACTAAAGAACAGGAAGCTTTTTAAGTAACAAACATACATATTTTTTAATTGATTTAAATTGAAGAAGTTGTTAAAATTGCACCTTAAATGTCATGTTTTTATGTTTCTATGTTATATTGAAGGCTGCTGTTACGTAATGAAAGTGTAGTTCCTTTATGACTGTGAAAGACTGTGAAACTGTAACAGTACACTAACCAACCATGCCTGAACAATACATATATACTAGTATTGTGACAGACTGTGAAACTGTAATGATATACTCCTGTAGCACTGCTGAACAGTACCTATGTAGTAGTACTGTGATAGGCTGTGAAACTGTAACAATATACTCCCATACCACTCCTAAATAATACATGTATACTAGAACTAGTACGATAGACTGTGAAACGGTAACAATATACTCCCATACCACTCCTGAACATGTACATATATACTAGTACTGTGACAGACTGAAACTGTAACAATACATTCCCTTACCCCTCCAACAGTACATATATAGTAGTAATGTATCAGACTGTAAAACTGTAAACATACACTCACGTACCTCTCCTGAACTCTAAGGATATATCTGTACTGTAACAGTACTCTACCATACCACTCCTAAAAAGTACATATATACTAGTGTGATTCCCTGTGAAACTGTAACAAGGCACTCACATAGCACTCCTGAACAGTACATATATATACTAGTGTGATGATAGACTATGAAATTGTAACAGTACACCCATATACCACTCTTGAACACTACATATATATTTGTACTGTGATAGACTGTAAAACTGTAATAATACACTACCATACCACTCCTGAACAGTATATACTAGTACTTTGACAGGCTGTGAAATTGTGACAGTACACTCCCGTACCACTCCTGAACTGCTTATGTATACTAGTACTGTGATAGAGTATGAAAATGTAATAATAATACACTCAACATGCCATTCCTGAACAGCACTAATGTACTAATAGTATGACAGACTGTGAAGCTGTAACAGTCTACTCCCATACATCCCCTGAACAGTACATACATACATACTAGTATTGTGATAGACTGTGAAACTGTAAAAATACACGGACAGAGCACTCAACAGTATATATCTATATACTGTGATGTGTATCTATCTGTGTGTGTGTGTGTGTGTGTGTGTGTGTGTGTGTGTGTGTGTGTGTGTGTGTGTGTATATATATATATATATATATATATATATATATATATATATATATATATATATATATATATATATATCTAGGTTCATAGGGGTGTACTAGGCTAATGGCCCTGGAGCCTTTACAAGCCTAGCCTAAAAAGGTTGCCCAGGCACCGTGCCACCTGATGTTAGTTCACAGTGCCCCTGTCCAATAGGGCAACTGGAATGATCCCTGGAGTGAACTTTCTGTTACCCAGCCACTCATCAAGATTTCTGTTCATAGGTTCATAGGTTCATAGATAGGTAGTAGGCTATTGGCCCTAGGGCCTATATAAGCTTAGCCAAATGGTACCCTGGCTTTTGCCACCCAAGAAAATTATTTTCCTGTGCCCCTGTCAAGCAGAGCCACAGAAGTGATCCCCGGGGTGAATTTCCTATCTCCCATCCAATCATCAAGATTTTTCTTGAAGAGTGCTAATGAGGAGGTTTGTTTAATATAGATAGGTAGTTTGTTCCAGAGTATGGGAAGTCCCTGAGACAGGAATCTATCTCTCCAGCATGTTCTGTTTATTGTGGTGACAAGGTTTAGGTCCCTAGAGCATGTAGCTCAGAGGGATTGGGATTTCTTTAAGTGGAACATGTCCAACAGCTCTGGCTTTGACATAGCTTTGTATGTTAGGCAGAGATCACCTCTGAGTAGGTGATATGTGACAGAGTAAAGCTGGAGTTTTTTGAGACGGTCTGCATAGGGCATCTGTTTGAGGCCGTTAATCCTCTTTGTGAGGTATTTCTGTGGCCTTTCCAGTTGTAGATGTCTTGTGAGGTACATACCAAAAGGGGCATTGTACTCTATAATGGGTCTAATGAGTGATGAGTAGAGGGGAACAATGACCTCTTTTTTCCTGGACGAGAAGCCTTTTGTGATGAGGTGTGCCACCTAGAAGGATTTCCTGACTACTGTGGCAATGTGATTCAAAGGAGAGACTACAGTCCACCTGTGTCCCAAGGTATCTTATCACACTTTCAGTGTTAAGTAGACTACCACCTATGTGGTAGTTCATGGGTACAGAGTTTTTACCAAAAGGGATGACAATGCACTTTTTGGCATTGAGCTTGAGGCCATGGCTTTGACACCAGGCATCTGTCTCAGTGAGGCCCTTTTGTAGGATATCCACATTGTTAGGAGATTTGATTATGGCTCCTAGTTTGAAGTCATCTGCAAACTTTGTTAGCCAAAGACCTTCTGCGTTAGCCTGTACTTCAGAGAAGTAGATACCAAACAGGAGAGGACCTAGAAATGAACCCTGTGGTACTCCACTTGTCACTGGTCTGAAGTTGGATTTAGAGTCTGCTACTTTCACAATGTGGGTTCAGTCAGTAAGAAAGTTGGCAACCCATCTTGTGACATAGGGATTTATACCTAGTTTAGTGAGTTTGCCTATAATTCCAGAGTAGGAGATGGTGTTGATAGCCTTGGCAAGATCTAGATAGGCTGTGTATACCACCTTACCCTCATCTGCAGCTTTGGTGGCCACTTCAAAGAAATCTATCAGGTTTAGGAGACATGATCTGCCTTTTACAAACCCGTACTGGGTAGGGTCCAGAGAGTGGAGATTACCAATGTCATTGTTTATAAGTTCCATGATGATATGCTCCATAGCCTTGCAGACCAGGCTCGTCAGGCTAATGGGGTGGTAGTTCCTGGGGTCCATGGTGGCTCCCCCTTTGTGGAGTGGGATAACCGTTGCTGTGAGCCATTCAGTGGGCACAAAGCCTGTGGTGAGGCTATGATTGAACATGGTACTTAGGTGGAGTGCCAGTTCGTTCTGTAGTTCATGTAGAACACAGCCTGGGATGTTGTCAGGTTCCATGGATGCTGTGTTCTTGGCTTTGAAGAGTGTGTTTTTTACCTGTGCAGCCGTGATTACAGGTACTTTGCATTCTTCCAGTATAGAGATGGGCCCTATAGGGGATGAGAGAGGGGTAAAGTTAGCACTGAACCTATCTTCCAGGATGTTGGCAATATCAGTTGGTTCTGTATATGTAGTGCCATTGTGCTGTAACTCAGAGCAGATCTGAATGTTGCCATTGAGATTCTTGACATAGCTATAGAATGCTTTGTGGTTGTCTTTAGAATCAGTGGCGATTTTGTTTTCGTAACTAGCTTTGGAGGATTTTATGAGGGATCTCAGCTTTTACTGAGGCTGACCATGGAGTTCCTCCAATCATGGGATTTTACTCTTTTTTGCAACAGTTTCTTTCTTCTGTTGTAGAGTTTGTTTATAGCAGGGGACCACCAGATTGGCTTCCTTTTTTTGGAGGATAGCATCTTGGTGCTGTTAGGGATTGCATGATCCATGCACTCGTGTAAGTGCTTATAATGTGCAGTTGTATAGGATTCAGCAGTCATATCTCTATTGTCCGTCAGCACGGGTGTCGTGAAGTTTGCCACTTCTGTCTTGAGAAGCGTGAAGTTGGCTTTGGAGAAAATTTTTACGGTGGTTTCCCTAATGGGGGGTGGGGCTGGGATGTGGGTGATTTGCTTGTGGTCGGATCTGACCAACGAGGAATTGACCTCTGGTGTGGAACACCGGTTGCCCATGTTGGTAATGACCAGGTCTAGGATTTTGCTGGTCCTGGTGGGGGTGTGGATAAGTTGATCCATGGCATTGGAATTTATGAATTCCAGAAAATGTTGAGCACAAGAGTTGGTACATGAGTAGTTTTCCCGGTTAAAGGTGGGGTAGTTGAAATCACCCATTATTAGGGTGTTAGGTTGTACCCTAATATTTTCCAGTGTATCAAGAAATGAGGAGTGGGAATCCTGGGGCATGGTGGGGGTTCTGTAGCAAGCTACAATTTGCATTGTGGTCTTGCCCAGAGTTAGTTGTACTTGGATAATCTCAGATGCATTATGCTGGGCAACTAGCCTGGAGGTGTGGATATCCTTAATGAATATGGACATGCCTCCGCCTTAAGTGCTTTGGTCCAGGTTAGGTGGCCGAAAGGTGTGGTATGAATTATAGCCTGGTAATGCAGTGGTGCTCTCTGGAGCCTTGAACCAGGTCTCTGTCACTGCACAGATGTCGATGTTTTCCATTTTAAGGAGTGCCTCGAGTGAGTGCATTTTGAGGTTTAGACGTCTAGCACTGAGTAGCATTACCCTCAGATTTTGCTTGCTTGTACCTGTTATGGTGGTGAAGTTGTCATTTGAATCTTACCTAAAAAAGGCACTATAGGGGTGGCAAGAGCCTTAGCCAGTATCCGGAATCCCAAGGGCGACAGGTGCAGGCCATCTCTGGCAAAGCATCGTGGTTTGTCGATCATGTCATCACAGGCAGACAGATACTGGATCCCCTTAGAATGACACCAGAAACTTAGCCAATTGTTGAAGTCAATCATTTTGTCCTTGTACTGTGGTATCATTCTGGGTGATGGCAGGATGCTACTCAGGGCTAGGGTCATACCTGCCTGGGCTACAAGATCAGAAAACTCCTCCATGTCTCTTTTCATGTAATCCAGGGAGGTACGTTTCAGGTCATTCACACCAACATGGACAATGACAGAGTCATATTTGTACTTGCTGTGGAGTGACCTGAGTGCATGCATTACATGGCAGATCCTGGCATCTGACAGGCAGCTAGCTGACAGTGACTTTCTCCTTGTTTAGCCTGGTGAATGGAACATCAGTGTGCCTGACTATAGAGTCACCTATGACTAGAGTGCTAGGTACGTTGTTATGCCTTATGGACTGTGGTTGAGTGGCACACTGAGTTTGTGGGCTATGTGTCATTTGGGTTGTGTTGGGGGGAGGAGGTTGCTTGCGTTTCTGCTTTGCAGGTCCCTGTTGCTTGGATAGATTTTTTTTTGAGAGCCTCCACGAATGTAGGTGCGTGTTTTGTGTTTCTATGTGTGTGTTTTGGTGGTGTAGTTTTGAGGGACTATGTGATGAGTGTGGTGTGGTGCAAGTGTTTACCTTCTCCTCTTGACTGTCTAGTCCAGTCTTGGGTGAAGAGAGCTTCTTTGCTTCCAGTTTGGTTATATAAGTGCATCTCTCACAGGTTGTAGTGTTGGGTGGTAGGAGGAGAGGGTTGTCTGTGTATATGAGGCAATTGCTGCATTGCCCCAAGATGCCCAGATTCATCAGGTAGACAGGAGAAAACACCTGGAGCTGACCCTTAGACATGCCTGCATAGGTGCTTATTTATTAAGTACTAAAAATTGTTTTCCTCTAGACAAGTGAGGAAAGTTGGGTGCTGTAGTAATTTGTAGCTTATTTAGTGCTTACAATGAGTTCTGAACAAGTGCTGAGCTCAAAGAAACAGATTTGAGCGCTGAAACTGGAAAACTGGCTAGTTCTAAGAAACAAAATTAAGCTAGAAGGCTTCCCTCAAACACAGAAAGGCTTGGGGGCTCAGAAGCTTACAAACAGTCCTGGATACAGCAAATCTGTATCTGGACTAGACAACTTATAGGAAAGGCAGGAAACAAGCTTAGAACATTTTTTTTTTTTTTTTATAAAGTGGAAAGGGGAAAGGAGGAGCAGAAGCTAAATGGGTTGGCCTTCTCAAATGTTGAAGAGAGACTGTGAAGTGCTCTGCTCGACATGAATGGGAAGCTTATTTCAGAGTATGGGCAGTCTTTGGGAGATGAACCTGTCCCTCCAGCATGTTATGTTAATTGTGGTAATGAGGTTGTGATCTCTGGAGAGTGTGGCGTGGGGGGATTGGGATTTCTTTAGGTGTAGCATTTCAAGTAGGGCTGGGTCGGATATGGCTTTGTAAGTCAAGCAGAGATCACCTCTAAGTAGACAATAAGAGACTGAGAACAGCTGAATTTTCTTTTTTTTTCTCTCAAATTTTTTTTTTTATTTTTCAAATACATTTGAATTCCATAGTATTTATACATAACATCTTAAATAACTATGTACACTATTTACATTAGCCTGACACTATAACAGATCTTAATGTATACAGTTACTTTATAAGTATGTCCAATCCATTATTAGAGTGTCTGATCAATTATTGTATATTGTCGATCAACGATAATTATGGAAATATATAAACTTTTTCCTTCAAAGATACTATCCCTCTTCCATAAAACTGTATTAGAATCTGCCAATATTTAAATAGCCAGAGCAAATATAACCGGTGACATGGGACATCCTTGTTTAGTACCTTTTGTTATAGGTATAGATTTAGAGGTAGAAGGACCTAACTTGACATATGTTAAATTATTTGTATATATATTCTTTAGGAGATGAACAAAGGATGCAAGAAATTCAAATAGCATTAGGATTTTGAATAAATAGTCCCAATTTAGGGAATTAAAGGATTTCTCTATATCTAAGCCAATTATGAGTGTTTCTTTATTTTCTTTATTAACATAATCTATAAGAGAAATTATCCTTTTAATATTGTCATGTGTGTGTCTATGATATATAAATCCAGTTTGATCATTATTTATTGTTTTGGATAGTGGTATTTTCATTCTGTTAGGTAATATTGTCATAAATATCTTATAGTCATTATTTAATAATGATATAGGTCGATATGAGGTACAGAGGTTTGGGGATTTGTTTTCCTTTAGGATTGGTGTTATTAAGGAATATCTTCAAGAGGGTGGTATTAAAGCTTGTGACTGAATTTCTAATAGAGTTTTATGGAAAAGGGATAGTATCTTTGAAGGAAAAAGTTTATATATGTCCATAATTATGCCATCTATATCTGAAGCTTTATTATTTTTACCCTCTTTTATTTGTATCTGTAATTTCTTTGTAGGATATTGGTGCTTGCAGATCCATTTTTAATTTTTCTGGTATTTTTTTTATATTAGAGCATTTTTCATCTAGATTTAATTGATCGATATGTATATATATTTTTTGGAAATGTTCCATGTAGTGATTTCTTTGGGCATTAAGAATGTCACCTATATCCAAGACATTTTTCCCTTTCTTTTCATGGAAGATACTTTTAATGTTATTAGCTTTTGATTGTATTTTGATTCTTGTGAATAAATTATGTAGATATTTGGGAGAAGTGGCCAAGGTATTAATTTTTAATTTTTCTAAAGCTAAACTAGTTTTATGTGTTAGAATTTCATTGTATTTATTGTTTAATACTTCTACTTTCTTTTTCATCTCAAAATGATTTTGATTTTTTTCAGCTTTTACTGACAAAAATGTGGATTCCCCATTCTGGAATTATAGCTAAACTCACTAAACTAGGTATAAATCCCTACGTCACAAGATGGGTTGCCAGCTGACTCACTGACAGAACTCACACTGTAAAAGGTGCAGACTCCAAATCTGACCTCAAAGCAGTGACAAGTAGAGTACCACAGGGTTCCATCCTGGGACCTCTCCTGTTTGGTATCTACTTCTCTGAAGTACAGGCTAACACAGAAGGCCTCTGGCTAACAAAGTTCACAGATGACTGCAAACTAGGAGCCATAGTCAAGTCCCCAAATGATGTGGACATCCTACAGAAGGGCCTCGCTGCGACAGATGCCTGGTGTCAGAGCCATGGCCTCAAGCTCAGTGCCAAAAAGTGCAGTGTCATCTCCTTTGGTAAAAACTCTGTACCCATGAGCTATCACATAGGCAGCAATCTACTTAACACCGAATGTGTGATAAGAGACCTTGGGACCCAGGTGGAATGTAGTCTCTCCTTTGATAGTCACATCGCCACAGTAGTCAGGAAGCCCTTCTACGTGGCACACCTCATCATAAAAGGGTTCTCATCCAGGAAAAAAGAGGTCATTGTTCCCCTCTACTCAACACTCATTAGACCCATTATAGAGTACAATGCCCCTTTTGGAATGTACCTCACAAGACATCTGCAGCATCTGGAAAGGCCACATAAGTACCTCACAAAGAGGATTACTGGCCTCAAACAAATGCCCTACACTGATCACCTCAAAAAACTCCAGCTTTACTCCATAGCATATCACCTACTCAAGGTGATCTCTGCCTAACATATATAGCTATGTCAAACCCAGAGCTGTTGGACATGCTACACCTAAAGAAATCCCAATCCCTCCGAGCTACATGCTCTAGGGACCTAAACCTTGTCACCACAATAAACAGGACATGCTGGAGGGATAGATTCCTGTCCCAGAGACTTCCCATACTCTGGAACAGGCTATTCATCTATGTCAAGCAAAATTCTTCATTAGCACTCTTCAAGAAAAATCTTGATGAGTGGATGGGAAATAGGAAATACACCCTGGGGATCACTTCTGTGTCTCTGCTCGACAGTGACACAGGAAAATAACTTTCTTGGGTGGCGTAAGCCAGGAAACCTTGTTGGCTAGGCTTACGTAGGCCCTTGGGCTGATAGCCTAGTACCTACCTATGAACCTATGAACGTATGATTGTAGATCTAATAATTCAGAATCCCATTCTCTGATTTTTTTTATATCAGGTTAAGGTTTTACCATATATATAAGCTTTTAATGACTCCCATATCATTATTTTATTTATGTCTGTGGTGAAACTAATATCTGAGAAGAACTGTAATTCAGATAATAACCAGGGTATGAACTCTTTAATTTTAGTTATATATGCTGGAATTCTGGAGTTAAAAGATTAATGGTTTGTACTCATTTTGAAGTTTTTAGTAGCAATGAATTGTGGTCTGAAAAGGGGCAGCCAATGATTGAGAAATTAATGATTTTAGAGTGTAAGTCAAGGGCAGCAAATATTTTATCTGTTCTAGTTTGGGTACCTAATCTGTGATCTTGATGAGAAAACAACAAAGATTTATCTTCTTTAAATTTGAAAGAATCTACAAGATGAAATGTTTCTACCCACTTGTTTAAAGCGTTTGATACAGCAGATGTACACAGCGGTCTTTTATTTGTAGTTTCAGAAATCTCAGATATACAGTTAAAATCTCATCCTAATATTAAGTTGCCTTTATAATTATTAGAAATTAAATCCAAGTGTTTTTTTAACAGTTCCTGTTCCAATGCCTGGGAACCAGTACAGATTGGCTAAGGTCCATATTCTGTTATTATATTTAACTATTACTAATGCCATAAGGCCTTCTTTATCCTCATACTTATAAATGATTTCTGGGTTAATCACATTTGTTTTCCATAAAACCATTACCCCTTTTGTCTTTGTCTTATAAGTGGATTGCGTCAATATCATATATTCCTTAGGATTCCATTTGTAATTGTCATTTGTTTTGAAATGAATTTCTTGAAGGAAGACAATTTGTGCTTTGTTCAGTTTTAAATATTTCAGTAGATTTGTTCTCTTGCTAGGATTGTTTAAGCCATTGGTATTTAAAGATAATAAAGTTAAATCCATCTTAGGTTATTTAGACCATGTATTTTTGTTTTATTGTGACTATTAAATGTTGTCCTCTGATAACTATAAAGTATATGTTTGAGCTTTTAAAGGAAATTGCCAGTTTTATACTTTGAGTGTTTACCAATAAAGTAATGTTTTGGTCAGGCATACTAAAATGTTTTTGTGAAATAAATTTAAATTAATAAATGTTAACAAAACTAAGATCTGCACTAGCCATGGAAGGAAAATCATTCCTAATCTGATGGATAAACCTAAATCCATCAGATTATCACTCATACCTTGACAATCCAGAACATCTGAGCTCCATAAATTGAATTATCATATAGAGAATATTTGTAATAGGAATAAGCAATATTTATATTATTTTGAACAGATATAGTACTATTGTAGATTAGACAATTTTAATGCAATATAGATGTCTACTTATTGTATAAGCAATTAATATTTACATGAAAGATAAATGACAAGCAATTCAATCATAGTAAAGTAGGATGTATCATATATAAAACCACAGTAAAAGATTATAGCACACAGTTATTTTAACATATTCACCCTTATTGATGAAGTCTTTCAAAACGTATTACTTAATATAAATATATGTTTATACCTAACGTTTATAATGCAATGTATTTTACTGGATGCATCAGAAGTTATATTTCATTGTTTGCCAGCATTTAAGTAATCACTTTGTTTGTTGTTAACTTTCTTAAAGCATCAAGCTTGTTTTATGTGAACATTGATGAAAGTTAGTGCATTTTAATTATCAGTGCATCCCTCTTCCCTCCATTTTGTACACATAAGGATTTTCATAGCTTTCATTTCTTATTATAAAATGAGTAAAATTATATGTTAAAAACAAAAAAAATCACTTATTGTGATTAATGATTACAAATTCCCTTTCCATATTTATAAATTACCATTTTGTGGCATATACTGAAAGTTTTTAGATTTAAATGGTAACATTCTATGTTGTATAATCAGCAAAGGTTAAACTGAGTGATTATTGTTAATTTAATACTATTTGTTCAGAATGTGATTGTTACATTCTGTGACATTTCTAGTTTAGGCTTCTATTGTTTCCCTTGAACAACGTTGTCAGTTTGATGTCATGTATAAAATATTAGTTAATTTGGTAACAGCTTAAGTATTATGTATGGTCAAGATGGGTTACAAAACCACAATTCAAGTTAAAGCAATTATATGACTTGTTATGCACATTTGCTTATATGATTAAATCATCATGCTTTTCCTTGATGTTCAGTATAATGTAGGTCATTTATGACAAGTTAAAACAGTGGGGTTATTATACACAAGCCCATGTTATTAAACTTAGTGTCTATTGTCAATTTAATACTATTTGTTCAGAATATAATTGTTACATTCTGTGGCATTTCAAGTTCAGGCTTCTATTGTTTCTCTTGAACAACTTTGTCAGTTTGATGTCATGTATAAAGTATTAGTTACCTTGGTAACCACTTAAGTATTATATATGGTTAAGATGGGTTACAAAAACTACAATTCAAGTTAAAGCAATTACATGACTTGTTAATGCATATTTACTTATATAAGAAAATCATCATGCTTCCCCTTGATGTTCAGTGTAGTGTATATCATTTATGACAAGTTAAGACATACATTACATAACTATTGTGTGTGTTTTTTTTGGGGTGTTGCTTAGTTATTTGAGAGAACACAAGCTGTAATGCTTGTTCTTATTATTACCCCCTTCCAAGCACGTTTATACAGTCCATAGACTTTACCTTATGAGACCGTTGTAGTTTCTTATTTGTTATAAGTATATTTCCATCCTTACCTACACACATATCAGTACTTCAAGCACGAGCAACAATGCTCATCCAGTTTTGCCAGAATACCATTCACTAGTTCATGTGGTGTGTTTCCAGGCTGTTCTTAAAATATCCAAACCAATATTTGTCCTGTTCCATTTTACCAGCCTGTTCCATGCAGTGGCCACTCTGCCAGTGAACCACTCAACACACCTTCCATTCCCACATATATTTCCATGAAGGAAATCTGATGACTCTCGAGCACTTCCTCGCAACCCCAAACACCCCTAGAATCAGCTATCCCCATATGCCCAACACGTCCGAGCAAGCTCAACTCCCAGACCACTGCAAAGGGTACTGCAACAGACCAAGTGCTCTTAGTCTTTCACAATAACTCAGACTTCCACTCTTATGTAAGTCCTTAATGTGTTTGGACCAAAATACATTTTAAATATAAAACTGCACTTATTACTTATTTATTTATTTATGTATTTTATCAAGCATCAACTTAATGAGTTGAATGAAGTGTTGGGAGACCATCAGTATGTGTACATGTGGTTTAAAACAGCCCTTTAATTATATATATATATTTTTTTAAACCAAAAACTTAATTGCCTAGAATCATCTCGGAGGCTCCTCAGAGCCTTTAAGCATTATCGTCACTCTGTCTACGTTACCATAGCAACCTGGGAGCATCTGTTTCTGTTAGTGTGTCTGTGTACTGCATACTAGAGGCTTGCGATGCACCTGAAGCAAAGCTTCACTTCACTGCAGCTTCAAGCCTAAATTCCCTCCCTTTCTGTGAGGCAGCAGCCAGGAAAAGAACAGAGAGCAAACAGATAAAAAAAAAAAACTCCCAACAAGCTGCCACAACAAGAGATAACACATTCTTCCAGCCTTCCCACCTGTCACTCAGCAGATGTATAAACAGACTATTCTCTTCCAAAATATCCCAAATCACAGTTTTATCCACGCCCTTCCCCTGGATCCAGGCTAAAACACTAAATGTCTCTTCCTATTACACAAGCATTAGTAAACCTCGATCACAAGCAACAACCCACAGCTTCCCGGAGATGAAAACAGCAACATACAACAGCTGCCAGACACAGCTGCATCCACACACACCATGTCAGGCTTAATCAAACAGCACTCAAAGCTATGGTACCTGCCATAATTGATATTAACTATGTTTGGACAGAATAGTAATGACATTTGTACTAAGTGCTTGCTACTATTATTTAACCAGGATATACATGACATTTCTAAATCATACTTTAACTGAAGAAGGTATTAGCCTCCATGACAGCATTTTTTTAAAAAAACACTCTACTGTTACTGCTATTATATATGATGTGAATTTGTTACATTTGAGTCTGAACTCTGATGAATGGTACCTTGTTGAATTAGTTAATTAATTACTTAAATTATTATAAATAAAATCAATGAAAAATGAGCAAGATAAATATTCATTGAGTTCAAGTAGGGGAATAGAAACTTCTATGTTTGTATTATATGTTACTTTGTTTGGCTTATATATAATGTAAATAGTAACCCATCTTGACCTACCTTTGTTTGTGAAGAATTATTGGACTCTTTGAACGTTCTGAATAAATCATTACTGTTTCTCAGTTGTTTAAGAAACCCTCCTTTTTTTAAAAAGAAACAGATGACAAGTGATGTACCATATCAGTTGATACTTTGAGAGATATAGTTGTAAGAGTTATTTTTTTGAGACAGCTATCTTGGAATCAGTTTTTTGTTTCTTTTTTCTAGCATCAGTTCAAGGATTTGTTTCTTTTATTCTTTTAAGAGTAGGAACCATCCACTCCATTTCTTCTGGGATAGACACAATGTTATTGTTATGGTGGTGCAGCGGTTAGCATTGCCGCCTCACTGCAAGAGGTTCTGTGGTTCAATTCTCGGCTGGGGTGCCTTCTGTGCAGAGTCTGCATGTCCTCTCTGTGGTCGCGTGGGTTTCCTCCGGGTGCTCCGGTTTCCTCCCACATCCCAAAGACATGCAGTAGGTGGATTGGACACTCTAAATTGGCCCTAGGTGTGAGTGTGTGCCTTCTGTGGAAGGTTGGGTGCTGGGCTGGCAACTCGACACCGTAAAACTCCACTGCCAATCACAAGCTGACAGATGATCCGCTGTGGTGACCCCAAACCGGGAAAAGCCGAAAGAAGAAGAAGAAGATAGTCATTAAAGGTTCTCATCTCATTGGCAAAAAGTGTTTTTTATCTTGGCTGGAAAGGCCAGCTGTGCTTTAATGTTGTTTTATTTCAGCAGTTTAATTATTGGCCAGACTTTTTTCCTTTTTTCTAGTATTCTGGAAGAATAATCATTGTCAAACCTTATCAGGCTTTGATTGTATTTTAAGGGTGATTTTCTCCAAGCAGATTTTAATATTAATTCCTTGTCCAGAAATGAAAGGCATTTTATAGCTATGGATCTAGGTGAAGTACTTGTTGAGTTAGAAGCAGGTTCTGTCAGTGATCTATGCGCCTTTTCAATTCCAAATGAAAATCCCTCTTTCAAGTCTAAAATTTCAGGAATCCAGGTTGTTAAGAGTGAAATAATGTCTTCACCTTCAGTGTTTTCAGGCAGACCAAAGATCCTTATGCTGTTTCTCCTTTCCCTGTTTTCTAAGTCATTTATTTTGTTAAGCAGCCATGTATTCTGTTTAAGCAGAAATTCTTTTTGGAATTATTTCTCTTTGAGTCTCCCTTCAATGTCATTTAGAGAAGTCTCTATATTTGTTATTTTTGTATGGTGTTGCTGTAATAGTTCCTTAAGAGTATCCGTCTGTCTTTAATTTGAGGTTTTCCAAGTCATTTTAAAGCCATCCATCTTCAAAGATAGTTCCTGTAAGGTAGATGTCATCAATTGCAGTTCTTTTTTCAAAGCAGCAACTGGATGAGAATTCCTTGAGTTGTTCATATTCAGTGACTCAATATATCTCCAAGTTACTTGACAGGAAAATTTTTGTATATCTCCACCAAAATTGATATTTATGTAGTTTAGTACTTTATCTGTAGATTTCTGACATTTTAAACTTGAAAATAATAAAAAATTTCCTATGTTATTATACTAGTTTATGTAGCTCTCAAAATTCACTGCTCACAGTTGGCCATCTAGGCTCCGTCCCCCAGCTGAAGTTTCTTGAGTCTGTCCATGTAGGACATGTGTTTAAGGCTTAGGATCCTTTTTGTGAGGTACTTTTGTTGCCTCTCCAGCTGCTGCAGGTGTCTGGTCAAGTACATTCCAATTGGGGTGTTATATTTGATGACTGGTCTAATGAGGGATGAGTAGAGAGGGATGATGACCTCTTTCTTCCTGGATGTGAAAACTTTGGTTATAAGATGTGCCAGGTATAAGGACTTTCTGACCACAGTGGCAATGTAGTGATCAAAGGTGAGGTGGCTGTCGACTTGGGTGCCCAGATCTGTTATGGCCCCTTCAGTGTTCAGTGGCCTCCCATCAATGTGGTAATTCATGGGAAATGAGTTTTTTCTAAATTGGAAGATAATGCATTTTTTGGCATTAAGCTTCAGGCCATGGTTCTGACACCAGTCATTGGTCTCAGAGTGGCCCTTTTGTAGAATGTCTGCATCACTTGGGAAGTTGATAATGACTCCTAGCTTGCAGTCATCAGTGAACATGGTCAGCCAGAGTCCTTCTGTGTTGCCTGGACTTCTGAGAAGTAGATGCCAAACAGGAGAGGGCCCAAGACCGAGCCCTGTAGGACTCCACTTGTGACTGGTCGACAGTCTTACTTGCAATCCACAACTTTCACTCTGTGGGTCCTGTTTGTTAGCCAATTTGCAACCCACCTAGTGATGCAAGGATTGATGCCTAGTTTGGTGAGTTTATCAATGACACCTGAGTGGGGAATGGTATCAAAAGCCTTGGCCAGGTCGAGGTAGACTGTATGCACTGCCTTACCCTAATCCACAGCCTTGGTGACTGCCTCGAAGAAGTCAACCAAGTTCAGCAGACAGGATCTCCTCCTGACAAAGCCAAACTGTGTGGGGTCAAGAGTTTGGAGATTGCCTATATCTTTGTTAAGCAGGTCCATGATGATGCGCTCCATAGCTTTGCATACCAGACTCGTCAGTCTAATGGAGTGATAGTTCCCAGGGTCTGTAGTCACTCCCCCTTTGTGGAGCGGGATGACTGTAGCAGTGCGGTATTTGTTAGAGACATAGCCTGAGGTAAGGCTGTGATTGAATAGGGCACACAGATGTGGTGCCAGTTCATTTTGTAGCTCATGTAGGATGCAGCCAGAGATATTATCAGGTCCCATGGATTCTGTATTCTTGGCTTTGGTCAATGCAGCTTTTACCTGTGCCACAAAAATGGTGAGTATCAGGCTTTCTTCTGGTATTGCGATAGGGCTATTGGGGGGAGGGGTAAAGTTGGCACTGAATCTGTCAGCCAGTTTGTTGGCTATATCTGTTGGCTCAGTATAGGAGGTCCCATTGTGCAATAACTCAGGGCAAATCTGAGTATTGCCTTTGAGGTTTTTGATATAGCTATAGAAGCCTTTGTGGTTGTTTTTAGTGTCAGCCGTAATTCTGCCTTCATAGCTGGCTTTAGAGGATTTAATAAGGGATCTCATCTTTTTGTTGAGACTGATAAGGGACATTTTCCAGTCTTGTGACTTCATTTTTCTCTGCAATAGTTTCTTCCTTCTGTTGTAGAGTTTACTCATGGCTGGGGACCACCAGATTGGCTTCCTTTTTATAGAGGAGAGCGTCTTAGTTCTATTTAGTATGGCAATGCCCATGTAGTTGTGTACATGCTTGTACAGTGCATTGGTGTATGAATCAGCAGTCATACAGCTATTTTTCATTGGCATGGGTGCCGAGATGTTAGCCACCTCTGTTTTTAGGAGCCCAAAGTTGGCTTTAGAGAAGTTTTTCAGGGTGGTCACCTTAGTAGGGGGTGTAGGTGAGATGGAGATTGATCAGTTTGTGGTCAGATTTAATCAGGGAGGAATTGACTATAGGTGTGCAGCAATGGTCTCCCATGTTGGTGATAACCAGGTCAAGGATGTTGCTTCCTGTAGTGGGGGTCAGTATGAGCTAGTCCAGGGCATTGGAAATGAATTATTCCAAAAAGCGTTGGGCCTGTACATTGATACTTGAATAGTTTTCCTAGTTGATGGAAGGGTAGTTGAAGTCACCCAGTATGAGAGTATTGGGTTGGACCTTGGTAGATTCCAGAGTGCTTAGGAACTTGGAGTGAGAGTCTAGGGACATGTTTGGGGTTCTGTAGCAGGCTATAACTTGTATCACCATCATACCCAGTGTTAGTTGTACCTGACATATCTCAGATGCATTATGCTGGGCTACCAGTCTAGAGGTGTGCGTATCCTTTAAGAATATGGAGACACCGCCACCTTTGGAGCTTCCGGACATATTCTGGGGCTGAAAGGTATGGAATGAGTTGTAGCCTGGGAGTGCAGGGGTGCTTTCTGCGTCTTTAAACCAGGTCTGTGCTGCAGCACAGATGTTGACATTCTCCATTTTGAGGAGAGCTTCGAGCAAGAGCATCTTGAGATTTAGACTTCTAGCATTGAGCAGCATGACCCTCAGATTGCATTTATTTGTAGCTGTTATGGTGGAATTTTGGTCTTTGGAAGACTGCCTAAAAAAGGCACTATAGGGATGCAAGAGCCTTAGCCAGTACCCGGAATCCCAGGAGTTACAGATGCAGGCCATCTCTGGCAATCATGTCGTCCCAGGCAGACAGATACTGGATCCCCTTAGAATGAAATCAGAAACTTAGCCAATTGTTGAAGTCAATCATTTTCATACAGTGGTATAATTCTGGGTGAGGGTAGAATACTGCTCAGGGCTAGGGTCATACCTGCCTGGGTCACATAATCCGAGAGTTTCATCACATCTGTTTTCATGTAGTCCAGGGAGATACATCTCCATTCACACCCACATGGACAATGACTGAGTCATATTTGTACTTGTTGTAGACTGACCTGAGTGTATGTGTTATGTGGTGGATCCTGGCACTTGACAAACAACTGACTGTCACCTTCTCCTTGTTCAACCTAGTGAGTGGGACATCATTGTGCCTCACAATTGAGTCTCCTATGATTAGTACATTGGGCAAAGTGTTTTGCCTTAAGGGCTTGGGTTGAGGGGCACACTATGGTGGTGAGCTAAGTGTTATGGGGTTGGTGTTGTGTTGTGGTGGTCAAGTGGTTTCTGTCTTGGGGGTCTCTGTTCTTTGGGTAAATTTTATTGAGAGCCTCCGCAAAGGTGGGTGTACGGTTTGTGTTTCTATGTGTGGGTTGTGATGGTTGGTGTTTTGGAGGGCTGTGTGTTCTATGTAGTGAGTTGCAGGTCTTGACCTTCTCCTCTTGACCAGATAGTCCGGTGTTGGTTGGAGCATGTACTGCTTCCAGTTTGGTGATATAAGTGCATCTCTCACAGGTATGAGTGTTGGGTGGTAATAGGAGAGGGTTGTCTGTGTACATTAGACAGTTGCCACACTGAATGCCCAAGTGCACCAGGTTAGCAGAAGAAAGCACAAGGAATTGTCCTACAATCATACCAGGAGGGGTGGTCATAACTAATAAATACTGTTGCTGTTGCTGCATAGGAACAGCTAGTGCTGATAGCACCTAGGTGTGCTACAATAAATGCTACAAAAGCCTGTTAAAGTGCTAGCTGATTAAGCTAATTGAAGAGCAACAAGTAAAAGAACAAGCACGTTTTAAGGGGAAAATTGAAGAGCAGACTTTCTGGCCCCAGCAATAGTTTACCTCAGCTGAGCGCCACTGCACGGTGCGCAAACACGGGCTTTTAAACCAGAAAGTTGCCCCACAGAAAGGTCGGGGGGGGGCAAAGAAACTTATAAAACAGTTCTGGATGCAGCAAATCTGTATCTGGACTAGACTGGTTACAGGAAAGGCGGGAAACAAACGTACAAGCTAGCACACTTGAGTGTGTAGCAATATTAAGGCAAATACAGTTTAAGTAAATGCAGATAAATTAAAAGCAACAAAAAACAAGTGCAGAGAGCAGTAAATTATTAAAAAATCAAAATGGAGGCACTTAGAGTATCTCTTTCTCCTTCCTGTTGCTCTTATAGTCTGCAGGACACCAAAACTGGATTCGCAGAGCTTAAACAAGCGTAAACCCACGTAAACACGGGCTTTTAAACCAGAAGGTTAAAAGAGACAGAAAAACTGCCCAAGTGGCCAATAAACTACAATTTCTGGGCCAGAAATCACTCCTCTTGTGGTAGATAGGCTACCTAGTGCTTACCACTCCCGCTGATAAGCTATAAGACTTCCCTCCAACACAGAAAGGTCTGGGGGTCTCAGTAGCTTACAAAACAGTCCCGGATACAGCAAATCTGTATCTGGACTGGACTAGTTACAGGAAAGGTGGAAAACAAACTTAGAACATGTTTTTTTTTGGGGGGGGGTTGCAGAAAAGCAGTTAAAACAGTAGCAAAAACACTTAGTACAAGCTAGCACACTTGTGTGTGTAGCAATATTAAGGCAATATTAAGGCAAATGCAGTTTAAATAAATGCAGATAACTTAAAAATAACAAACAAAAAAAAAACAGGTGCAGAGAGTAGTGAATTATGAAACAAATCAAAATGGAGGCACTTAGATTATCTCTTTTTCCTTCCTGTTGCTCTTGTAGTCTGCAGGACGCCAAAACTGGATCCATGGAGCTTTAACAAGTGCAAACCCACGCTAACACGGGCTTTTAAACCAGAAAGTTGAAAGGGATTGGAAAAATTGGCCAAATAGCCAGTAAACTACAATTTCTGGGCCAGAAACCACTCTTCTTGTGGAAGATAGGCTACCTAGTGCTTACCACTCCCACTGATAAGCTTGAAGGCTTGCCTCCAGCACAGAAAGGCCTGGGGGGTTCAGAAACATACAAAAACAGTCCTGGATACAGCAAGTCTGAATCTGGACTAGACTAGTTACATGAAAGGTGGGAAACAAGCTTAGAACTTTTTTGTTTGTCTGATTTTTTTTTTTTTTTACAGAAAAGTAGTTAAAACATTAGCAAAAACACTATAAATGCAGTACAAGCTAGCATATTTGAATGTATAGCAATATTAAGGCAAGTACAGTTTAAATAAATGTAGATAAATTAAAACTGACAAAAAACAAGTGCAGAGAGCAGTAAATTATGAAAAAAATCAAAATGGAGGCACTTAGAGTATCTTTCTCCTTCCTGTTGCTTTTGTAGTTTGCAGGATGTCAAAACTGTATCCGCGGAGCTTAAACAAGCACAAACCAGGACTTTTAAACCAGAAAGTTGAAAGGGATGGAAAAACTGCCCAAACAGTCAATAGACTACAATTTCTGGGCCAGAAACCACTCCTTTTATGGTAGATATATCTATCTATCTATCTATATATGTATATCTATCTATCTATATATATATATATATATATATATATATATATATATATATATATACACACACACACACATATATATATATATATATATATGCAGAGAAACACACCCTGGAGCTAAGAAACAATATAATAACTGCTGGTATGCTGTTGTAAAAGTCAAGAGGGTGTTGGGGTGCTGTGTAACCAGGCTATAGCACCAAACACGTAGCCGTAATATTAAAATGTCTGTAACAGTTAATTCAGCACTAAATTTAGTACTGCGACTACAAAGAGCTCTTTCACTCACCAAACTGCTTCAGCGTGACTTCACCAGCTTCCAGAAAACAAGCTGACGAACGTTCCAAAGCAAAACAGTATCTGCGTTATATAACCAACTCCCCCAAGCAAGTTGTCGAACAAACAAAGATGTATTGTTCAAATTGTGATAGTTCAGCCAAATACCGGCTCCAAAAGACTCCTGGAAATAATCCGCTGCAAATGTCCAAAGTTCCAAACATTAACTGAAACACAACCCTTCGGTCCAATCCTCGTGCTCAACAAAAGGTATAACACACATCTAAACAGTAGCCGAAATAATAAAATATAACAATTTTATTTGTGAGCGCTTTCGCAGGCACTCCACCTGCTTCTTCAGACAAACAGATATAATTAGTTTAAAACAGTTTAAATATGTTAGGAATATTTTCAAATCAGACTTCCATCCAATCCTAAGCATGATACTAATACATGTGACTTTCACTCAAGCTTGTCAGCAAACCTGCTATTTACATTTAAAGTGACAGCTTCAACACCAGTAGCTCACTTCAGGAGCTTCACATGCTTAGAGTAATAAAGCATGAATATAATAATATATAAGTTGTATATACAAAGACATATAGAAAATATATAAAAGCAACAGCTTAGCTGAATAAGCACATGCATAGGACACTTCCCATAAACATAAGAAGCGCAGCAAATATATAATGAATGAAAATAAAATATATATGAAAGCAACGCTTCTAAGAAATCCCATAGATGTAACACTTAAAAACAAATAAATATAACATAATATAAACAAAGCAATGAATGTTATAAATAATGTGGAAGATACTAAAATAACACTAATAATATGAACGAAAAAATAATAATAATAATAATGATGATAATGTTAATAATGATAATAATAAACCTCTCATATAACTAACTAATATGAAAATATGTCTCTAAAGGTTATGACCATACAACTAAATCCATCCAGAAATGTATGACCACTAAATTCAGTCCTAAATAACTAGTCCTAAATAACTAACATGATAAAGCATCGACATACTAACAAGCTGATGAGTGTTAGTTCCTCGCTAAGTGCAAATAATGCAAATAATTACTAGCTACTCGTAGATACTTTTCCAGAGAGGCAAATTAATATCACTAACACTGTATATACTCTATACTTCAATCTCTGATTCAGAGAATAAATCACTAGTGTAATAATACACATTGGTGACCAAACGCAAGATATGCAAAGACTATCTATAACTTCCAAATAATCATATGTCTATGCTAAACATAGTCATAAATGCATCAATGTATATTGATCAAGGAATATATGTAACTGAACTACAGAGAGGAAGTATGTATTGTGATAAGACAATGTCAGTTGAAATTGGACCAATACATATTAATAGAATCATAAATGTTATAATGTGGTTATAACCATTATTAAAGGCAGATGAAAACAGATGAAAACATCTAGCAACTGGGTGACTCATAGATAATACACTCCCATACCAGTCCTTAAGTGTGCATGTATAGTGGTACTGTGATAGACTAAGGAATTCTACCAATACACTTACATAGCAATGCGGAACAGTACATATATACTAGTATTGTGACAGACTGTGAAACAGTAACAATGCACTCACAAGCACTCTTGTACAGTACATATACTTTAGTAGTGTAATAGACTGTGAAACTGTGATAATGAACTCCCATATCACTCTTGAGCAGTACATATATGCCAGTACTGTGACAGATGGTGAAACTGTAAAAATACACTCACATACCCCTCCTGAACAGTTCATGCATACTAACAGTGTGATACACTGTGTAGCTTTAACAATATACAGACATACCACTCATGAACAGTACATATATACTAATAGTGTGATAGACTGCGAGTCTTTAACAATACACTCACATACCACTCATGAACAGTACATATATACTAGTATGATGATAGACTGTGAAATTGTAGCAGTACACTCACATATAGGACTCCTGAACTGTGCATATATACTAGACTGTGAAACTGTAACAATATACTCACCTTCCACTCCTGAACGCTAAATATATATTCATACTGTGATAGACTGTGAAACTATTACAAAACACATATATACTAGTAGTGTGATAGACTGTGAAACTAAAAATGCACTCACACAACACTCCTGGACAGTACATATATACCAGTAGTATGATAGACTGTGAAACTGTAAAAATACACTCACATTCCCATCCAGAACAGTACATACATACTAGTACTGTGATATCCTGTGAAACTGTAACAATACATTGACAAAACACCCCTGAACAATACATATATACTACCATTGTGATAGACTGTGAAACTGTAACAACTCATTTAAGTACCACTCCTGAACAGTGCATGTATACTAGTATTGTGATAGACTATGAAACTCTTAAGAATACACTCACATACCCTCCTGAACAGCACATGTAATAGTACTGTGATAGATTATGAAAATGTAAGAATACACTCACATAGCACTCTTGAGGAGTACATATATACTAGCAATGTAATAGAGTGTGAAACTGTAACAATGCACTCTCATACTGATCTTAAACTGTACTTGTATACTAGTACTGTCTTAGACCATGAAACTGTATCAATACACTCACATACCACTCCTTTATAGTACCTATATAGTAGTAAATTGATAGACTGTGAAGGTGCAACATTACACTCAGGTAGCACTCTTGAGCAGTACATATACATACTAGTAATGTCATAGACTGTGAAGCTGTAACAATACACTCACGTAGCACTCCTAAACAGTACATATATACTAGTTATGTGATAGGCTGTGAAACTGTAAGAAGACACTGATGTACCACTCCTGATCATAACAAATATAGTAGTGCTGTGATACACAGTGAAACTGCAGCAATACACTCACCTAGGACTACTGAACTGTACATAGATACCAGTACTGTAGTAGACTGTGAACCTGTAACAATACACTGATGTAGCACTCCTCAACAGTAGATATACACTAGTACTGTGGCAGACTCTGAAACTGTACCAATACACTCCTGTACCACTTCTGTACAGTACACACATACTAGCAGTGTGATAGACTGTGAAGCTGTAAGAATATACTCCCATACCACTCCTAAGTAGTACATATGTAGTAGTACTGTGACAGACTGTGAAACTGTAACAATAGAGTCACATAGCACTCCTGAACAGTATATATATATATATATATATATATATGTATATATATATATATATATATATATATAGATAGATATATATATATATATATACTCGTAGTGTGGTAGACTGTAACTGTAACAATACAATGACATACCACTCCAAAACAGTGCATACATAGTAGTAGTGGGATAGACTGTGAAACTGTAACAATACACTCCCATACCACCCTGAACAGTACATATATAATAGTACTGTGATACATTGTGAAATTGTAACAGTACACTCACATACCCTTCCTGAACAGCACATATATACTAGTACTGTGACAGACTGGGAAAGTGTAATAATACCTTTGCGTCCAACTTCTGACCAGTACATATGCATTAGTAGTGTGGTAGACTTGAAACTCTAACAGTATGCTCATCTGAACAGTACATATACACTAGCTGAGGAGTAGGCTGTGAAACTGTAACAGTATATTCACATAGACCTCATGAACAGTTCATACATACGTACTAGTACTCTGTTATGGTGTGAAACTGTAATAATACACTCGTATAACATTCCTGAAAAATACGTATATACTAGTATTAGTACTATGATAGAATGCGAAACTGTACAGTACACTCACATAGCACTTGACAGCACATATACACTAATACTGTGATAGGCTGTGAAACTGTAACAATATAGTCATTTACCAGTCCTGAAAAGTACAGATATACCAGTAGTTTGATAGACTGAAACTATAACAATATACTCACACAGTACTCCTGAACAGTACATATATACTAGTACTGTTATAGACTGTGAAAGTGTAACAATACTCTCCCATACCACTCCTGAACAATACATGCATACTAGTACAGTGATAGATTGCGAAACCTTAACAATACATCCCAAACCCCTCCTGCACATTACATATATATACTAGCACTGTGACAGAATGTGAAACTGTAAAAATGCACTAGCATACCATTCCTGAACAGTGCATATATAGTAGTACTGTGATGGATTGTGAAACATTAACAGTACAGTCTCATAGCACTCCTGAAGAGTAGCAACAGCAGCTATATTACTGATTTATAGTGTAATGTTATGATAAGCTTTGTCATGCTAGTAAAATGATCAGGAAACTGGGAAAAATAGCATTCATGGTTGTGATTAACATATTACCCAAGTATCCATGAGTGCTTGTTGCATGATTGTAAAAAAGTTTCTATGAGTACAGGCCAGTGTGCTACAGAAAGTAGTGGCAGCAGTGGCATAAATAGCTAATATCACATATGTTCAGCATGCATCATGTTTGCCACTGTAGCAGCCACACAATCAATGAATATTATAGCATGATAATATGTTCTAGATAGTACTTCTTTTTCTTCCACTTATTATGGCAACATGTTTGTGTAGTTAACGTGTATTTTTTAGGTTTTGGTTGTAGTTTTTGTTGTGATATTATTGTAATATCACTGCTGTACTAGTCATTCCAGAAAAAGTTAAGAGTTTGCATGTTTGATGTTATTTGGGTGAGTTTTTTGACTCAAGTTGTTTTAGTAGGCAGTCCAAAGTGAAGATGTTATAATTCATATATTTACTTGGACCTGTTATTCAGAGGGGCAGCAGAGACATGTTAATCTGTACTACTCCATGACAAACAGCCAAAAAGTCATGTTCATCTGTAATTTGCATACTAGCCAAGAGTCCTCATCAGATACATACACTATGAATGATCAATTAACGTAATTGTATCTTCATGTATGTTCAGAAAGCACTTTGAGGCCACTATGTTATAATATTGTATGTCATGTATATATGATACACATTGCGTATGTTATAATATTGTGTTTCATGTATATTTCCATAACAGTTGAGTTGAATATTGTATATAATCAAAATATAACTATAAGGTTAACTGTATAATGCATTGTTTATTGCTAATATAAGTTTATTTTGTAGGGTATGTGACTCTCTAGCATCCTGTATTTTATGGGAACAGGAATTTAAAGCTGTTTTAGTATATTCCTATCTGATTTGAGAAGACCCTAAACTAGTAACAGTGTACTTATAATAAAATCAAATAGCATATATCACCTCATTAACACACACTTGATTCAGAGATAGTAATATCAGTATTGTCATTGTGAATTTTGCATGTGGTGACTATACTGTATTACTGTACAGTATGTGGAGGGTATACTGTGATTACAATTGTATATCGCTATACTTGGAATACATAGTGCTGACTTAGATAACTGATATTATAAGAGCATTATTATAGCTTTCTGACAAAGACTTCAGAGTAATATGCAAATTAATGGGTAATACTGAAGTTAATGTTGGTGACTACCCTAAGTTGTCTACCAATAGAAAACCAATTATTATTATTATTATCTTTGTACCTCACTGCTAGGCTGTATCCTCTAACTACTTACTGGATAACTGATCACATATGATTAGCAAGTCTTGTTACAATACTGCTCCCCTTAAACCATATTACAGCGTCCAGCAGAGTCAGAAGACTATAACATGTATACCTCCACATCAGAAATTACCACATTCATCAGTCATTGTGCAGCGACAAAACATTAACTGAAAAATCTAATTACTGACTGCACATTAATAAAAAAAAAACAGCAAACACTATTTTTCTGATCAGTAAATTTACTATTTTAGGTCACATCTCATTAGTGCATATTATTACAGTATTGTTCTACATAACCACCCATTCCACAAGAAGTTGCAAATCTGTGTGGCTATAAAGAAAAATGAATAAATATAAGTCCAGTTAGAGAAGGTATTCTTTCTGTATATATACTTACTTGTAATCCTCTGTATTTATGAGTAAGTGTGTGTGTTTGTGTGTGTGTGTGTGTGTGTGTGTGTGTGTGTGTGTGTGTGTGTGTGTGTGTGTGTGTGGGGTCTATATTAAATCACTGAATGCTTGAAAAAGTGAACGGTGATTGACTGACCCTATGTAAATGAAAGCTTACAATGTCAAAGTATCAGAACAGTGATTTAAAAAAATAAAAATCAGTTTCAAACATTACATTAAGTGGGGCCCCACACCCCCCTACTTAAATATACCAACTCCAAGACCGCACTACAGCACTGAAAACGGCAAAGTACTGAAGCGGCCAAGCAAATTCTTTCCCAGGGAAAGAATTTGCTTAATAGCCACTTCGATATTTTGCATTTTCAGACTTTTAAATTCAACCAAGACACATTCGAAAGAATGCGTCTTCGGTCTTCTAATATAGACTTGTGTGTGTGTGTGTGTGTGTGTGTGTGTGTGTGTGTGTGTGTGTGTGTGTGTGTGTGTGTGTATGTGTGTGTGTTTGCGTGTTTGCATGTGTATGTTTCCATGTGTTTATATACGATTAGACTTAAATTTGTTTATATGGAGAAAAAATCACCACATTCATCAATACTGACTTCACACTGATGAAAAAATAGTAAATGCTATCCTTTCCTGATCAGAGAATTTAAAAAGAAAAAAAAACTAACAGTGAAACCAAACACATTTTGTCTGAATAGTGACACTTTTAGGAAAGGGTTTTCATAAGGTAATATGTAGGGTTGTTATTAGGGCCAGGGATAGGGTTAGCAAACATGAGTAAGGATGGGCATGAAGATTAACTTTTTTGTAAAAAATATGATGGTAGAATGAGAACATCACACCAGAGGAAGTGGTGAACTGTAGGTCTGTAAGGGGATGGGAGCAACAAAAATATGATAGCTGAATCCAGATAGCAGATTTGATGGATAGATGAATAGATTTTGTCTTTTTCTGTTGCCATGTATATGTAATGTATCATATGGTAAGGTATGCAGTTGATGACATTATATGACATAGGGCTTTTGACTGAACACTTGGCTTTTCATCAGTACTGAGGATATCTGTTGCATCATGCCACTGATATGACACTCTAGATATACCAGGGTCTAGGTCATAGAATATCATTTCAGACAGAATTTTTTAGTTGAAATATTTGGTTTAATGAGGTAGCATTGTTTTATAGATTTGCTCCTTCCTTTCCCTTTTTCATTCTTCTTGAGTTTCTAACTTGTATCTGAAGAGAAAAGTGTGCCATTTTTCTGCCAAAGCTTTGAAATCATTTATGAAGTTTTCCAGTTTTATATTCATAGTTATTTTATTCTACAAAATTATCTGCTTTGGTATTGACGAAATGTACAAGCCTGAAACAGTATATTGAGTGCTATGGGAAATGCCCAATAGTTTTGCAAAAGACTACTTCCTCTTTAGTAGTGTCTAAATATCTGCAACACTTGTGACTCTGACTTGTTTATGTTACTGTTGAGAGAATCACATCACTTAGGTAGTTCTAAACAGCCAAGACGTCAGTAATCCTGTACAGTTGTAACAGCTGAAAATGTGTGATCCTTTCTGTGAAACAGAAGACCTTACTTCAAGGAGCCTAGTGCAGTCAGGTGGAACACTTCCTTCTTTGCCCTCTGCATGACTGTTATTTGATTTTGAATGTTTACACATAGGATATACACATTAACTTTTTTCATTGATGTGCACTGATGAAAGCCCACTGTGTCCTCCACTTAATGGGATCAGTACAGTCAGTACACTTAACAAAGTTTGTGATCTTTAAATAAAGGATGTCTGGCTGTATGGTCTTGAAAGAGATGGTTTCACTTCAAGGAGTTCTTGCTCTGAGAAAAAAATACAACCCAGCAGATTTTCTAAGCCAACATGCCATCTTGCTTTTCTGTCGTTACTATGCAATACTGGATAATGCCTTTTCATCTCTACAGTCCTAACAGTGGATTCTCATTTTATGTTTTTTTTATTACATATTACTATAATGTATATATCATCCTTCTGTTTGTTTTGCATTCAATATTTTGTCTCTCGTTTCATTTGGATTACAACTAGACAAGACCAATTTTTATTGCATATTATAAATCCAGTTATACTGTTGCCTTTCTATGGAGATTTTCTACCCCAGCCTCCCGTTAAAATGGGGAATGATAAACAGGCTTACAAATAAACAAGTAAATAAAGAAAGAAAGAAATCCCGTCTGTATAGTCAGTACATTGGAAGCTTCATTTTAATTGGTACCCCTAAAATTTGATAGGATTATTTCAGAACTTCAGACCCCAGTGCTTATTCTTTCCTACCCTTAATATTGGTAACAGTAGGTGTAGATTGGACACTCTAAATTGGCCCTAGGTGTGAGTGTGTGTTTGTGTTTTCTGTGTAGTGTTGGGCGCCATGCTGGAAACTTGACACTGTAAAACTCCACTGCCAATCATGAGCGGACAGGTGATCTGCTGTGGCGACCCCTAAACGGGAAAAGCCGAAAAAAGAAGAAGAAGGTGTTGCATATGGCTTATATGTAGATCGAAAGCCTAGTGAGCTAGGTTCATGAAGCTGCATGTTAAGTGGTATACCTTTCTTCTACGGCATTCGATCTGAAAAAAGAGCTCACTGATGGTGGGTCACAATCCATGGTACGTCTTTGTTATTTACCCATCATCCTGATACACCCTGATACACACTATTTACAGTGAAGAAATATATCTGCAGATGTCAATAAATATAACTAATTTCATGAGCTTATGTTTTAGAAGTACTGAAGCATAATTTATAGTGAAAAGTGGTCCAAGTGCAAACACCAAGAATCATCTCAATTCAGTTAAATGAAAGTTCAGGAATGATTATGTTTTGAACTTTACAAGACCACAAGGTTCTACCAAGACTGTAGATGCTTATGTGACTGAGCTGATGAATAGAACCAAAGAATGACAGGCTGTGATTTGGTAAACTCCATGATTTATTTAGACCCTAGTTCATTTTGGCTGAATTCTACCTTGGTGCAACTCCGCTTAACAACCATAGCTCATCATGGTGTCAAGATATTTTAGAGCAGATTTCCTTAATCAAGTGACTTATCAATTAATAGTATGCAGTATGTGAAAGAGTAGGGTATAAGGAACAAAATGCAACTAACATTGTTTGTCTGGGATGTACTGCTATTCTTTTCAATTGTTATAAATATTGCCGTATTTACATTAACATTTTCATGACCGAGTGAGCAGTATGTATTGAGGAGAATAGTGAGTAATGTCATAGTGGGAGACAGAAAAATACGTCACCACTGTCAATGTATAATGAATTGCAGTGGAGATTCTGTGTGTTTAATACTATAAAAATATACATTACTTCCGTTATTTATTTATATTGTCTTATTCAAGTGACATATAAACTATTACATTGTACCAGGTGAAACATTAGATGGTGCTAAAATTAAAGAAAACTGTCAAGACTTGCTATGTAAGTTATACAGCTTTAAAGACTGTTGCTTAAATTGTTAATTATGGATATGAGCATCATAATTCTTATTTGTGTAAATTTCAGAAAAAAATCTAGAAACATTATGTTTGGCATAATATGAAATCTTAAAAGTGTATTGGTCATGTTCTAAAGCAAGTGTAATCAGCAAATCTTTGGAGTTAGATAAAACCTTCTTGCCATATATAATACCAAATTATACAGTTTCAATGCAAAAATTTTTTTTATTTCTGTATTTTATTTTGTTGGTAAGAACAGTCCCCCGAATATTTTTCTCACAGCCGAAAATCCCTGCCATGACATCATGAAGGATTGAACCCATATGCCTCACTACCTAAATTAATGCACAGGCATATTTCCATGTTAAATGCATCAGAAATAATTTCTTAGTTCTAGAAAGTTAAATTTTCAACTAGTTCTTTCTGGAGAAGCACTTCATACTGAAAATTAACACTGGCTTATGTAGTAGTGTACCCACAATATTAATAAGAAACAGCTCCTCTACAGAGGTAAGTTTGTTCATAACGGTCTGCAGTTGCATGTATATTAAGGTCTCTCTACATCATCATCCTGTGTGTTAATTTTCAAAGTGAGGTGTCCCACATGCAAAAAGTAATTTATAACTTGTATTTCGAGGAAGTAAGAAGCTACTACTGAATGGCATGACCAATATACTTTCGGTGAGCTACTCCATTGCTAGTGTAAATCTTCAATGTGTTTTGGCACTGTGAGCCTTTTTCCTTTTTTGACATCAGGCATGGGGCATGGCTGCTTCTCATTTCATACACTAAGGGCCAGTAGAGCCTTTGTCTTTTTGGAACTGTCCTGGGGTATGTTTTTGGCATAGTGTTTTACCCCACACCCAAAAGCTTTTGGAATCCTGGCTTACACTGTAATTACCTCACAAAAACTGCAAATTTATTTATTTGTTGACATTTGATTACCAGGAAAGTCTGGCTGGCTAGGTGCCCATTTTCAGCATAAGCCTGAGGAGAAAAGCTCCAAAGTATTGCAAAAACATTTTAAGAACAATAATTTTACAATCTCAAAAATAATACAAAAAACATGTACAGATTAAACAGTTATACCAAATTAGACAATGAGACAACATTAGTTAAAATAGATACAACTTACATGATAATAATTTAAGATTTAGAGAGTTTTAGCCAGTTTAGAGAAATCAAAGGTAATTTAATATGCAAACAGGAATTGCAATATGAAATGAGAGGGGAAAAAAAGGCTTATGGCATATTTACATAAAGAGTATCGGTGAGATAACTTGAAGTCAGGAAGTGAGTGAAGAAAGGGGAGTACAGAGGTATAAGGTACTTGTTCATGTTCAGGAATATAGTTTAGCTCGGAGATGAGCAAGAACAGAGCTAGATTTTGACTAGAAGTCTTTCTGAATGGTTTTAAAGGACTTGCAGTTGGGTATTGTCCTGATGGATATAGGCAAGGAGTTCCAAGCCTTAGCAACATGGTATGAGTACAGACCATGCCCTGAAAATTTGATAGGTTTGTAGACAGAGAGAGTAAAGTTTTTGGTCACTGGATGAAAATGATCAAGTGGGAACATAGCTGTGTACATTGACATTTAGTTCCGGACAAGCAGGTGGATGCTGGGTAGTTTTATAGGTAGTAAGAAGTCATGTGTATGTTAGTTGATGGGGTAGTTCTTACCAGTTTAAGCTTTTTAGTGATATGCAGTGGTGGATTCTTACAGGGGGTTTTGCAGCAAATTCAGCCACTTTATTAGGGCATTGCTCAAGTTTTTTCTTTTTGTGATGCCTGAGAGTTAATAAGGATGGAAGGGGTGCCACAAAGTATTGCGGGGAGGAGGTAAGTAGTGGCAAATGTAGTTTTAGTTGCATTGGTAAAAAAGTTTTTGTCTGCATAAAGCAAACCTTAGTTTTTGTGATTTTTTATACAATTTTTATATGCAGGTCAAATTTAAGATTGTCATCCACTGTCACCCCTAATAATTTGCTATGAGAAGTGACTTCAGTGGTTGTATTATTAAGATAGAAGATTTTAAATTTTACTTTTTTCGTGAGAGCGGGATTTGGTGGCAAAAATAAGTAGTTTTGTTTTTTGCAGGGTGAAGCATGAGTTGTGAGTTACAAAGCTATGTTTCAGTGACTGTTAAAGCTTACCGAGTAACTTTTTGGAGATGTGCCCGGTTGTCTGACATGCATTATTATGGGTATTGTATTAGAGGTTTGTCTTGTGTGGAGGATGCTGGTGAGAATGTTAAAGAGGACAGGACCAAGGATACAGCCTCATGGTGCACCATTGGTGACTGGGAGATACGGAAAGAGAGTGAAGTGCTATTTTACTGACTGATACCTATTGGACAAGTAGCTTTTGACTGTAGGATGGTGGGCTGAGATAGGACTAGTGAGTACATTTGAAGTAGAAGTTTGCTGTGACAAATTGGTTGAAGGTTTTAGCCAAGTCTAGAAATGAGGAGAGTAGTTTGCATTATCTCTAGCTTTATTGACAGTATCTATAAAGGTTAGAAATGTATTGTTAGTACTTTGGCAGGGACAGAAGCTGTGTTGTGTCGGGGATAGGAGCATTCTTCAGGAGATAGTTTAGCAATTGTTTTTGAATATATTTTTCAAGTATTTTGGATACAGACGATAAGCTTTCTATAGAGTTAGTGATGGCTGTTGAATTTCCTTCTTTGTGTAGAGGGATAATGTGTGTTTCATAGAGGGAATGTGGGATTCATAGATTAACCTATTTATAAGGATGAGACAGGCTAGGTAATGATGTTGGCTTCTATTTTAAGGTACTCACTTGGAAAGCCACCTTCAAGTCAATTATCACAGAGTACAATCAGTTGTTAGCAATTAAGAAGAAGTCACAAAGTAAAACAGGTTTTCTTTCATTTACTGAATGCAGAAATCAGGAAGCTAGGAAGACTAAGTAACTGGCATATACGGTATAAATCATTGGTCAAGAGAAAGTCCTTAGAGAGCAAGGGCTACTCCTTTGGGGACAATGCCACAGCCACTTTCAAGCACAGGAGAAGCACATATTTGACTAGTTTAAATTTTTCAGTCTTATTTTCACCATGAAAAAGTTCATTAATATACAGAAAACCTTTAAGTACATTCTTTTGATACAATCACCTCACATAAGTTCATTCAAACCATCCATTAAAAAGATTCACATAAACAGGGTATAAATTTGTCCCCATTGCAATTCCTTTTGCTTGGTACTTGTAATGAAATAAAAGAAAAAAAGTTTGTCTTCAAAATATTTAATTGTTTTGCAAACAGTATTTTCTGAGATGTGTGATGCCCCCACTCTGGGCCAGTAATCAAGGAGCCTGAATCCTCACCACTGACACTGCAGAGGGACAATCACTTGGAATGCAAATGGATGCACTTAGTATTTCCAGATGCAGACCTCTCTGCATCAAGCACAATTTCCCTTAAGAGCAATAGGGAACACAGTTAGCCTGGGATCTGGATTTATTTATATCTGTCTCCCTCTAGAGCCCCACTAAGGCACCCCACTAGCACAGCTATAGGGTTAAGTCCTCAGCCAAGTGTCCAGGCCAGGTCCTCCAGCACCCTCTATTTGAAACCAGTGCTTTATGTCCCTGTCCCAAGCAGCTGACGCACACACACACACACACACACACACACACACACACACACACACACACACACACACACACACACACACTTCGGAAAGGCTGGCACAGATTTTCTAACTATGCCCCCTTCTACCCAGACTATAAGGTAGTTACAATGCCACCAGACACTCCAAAGCCAGCTACTCTAAGGCTTTTGCAAGGGTACTGAATTATAGTGAGTGAAATAAATGTTAATACAAATGATAGTCTGACCAACAGCAAGGCTTGCAGGAGCGGCCAGAGCTGTCAGCAAATATATGTAAGTACTCTCTGAGATTAAAATGTTCTCTAAAAGACCAGCCACATTGAAAAGTTTAAATATATTTAATAACAAATAATAAAAGAACATGAAAATACTAAATATCTATTTACAGTAAACACAAGAGTTTCAATTACATGAAATATTAAAATAACACAGATGAATAGATTCACACAATTACAGAAAAACAGTATTTAACTAATCTCATTATATTTTCCTAACTGATTTAGAGAATTACTATCACTGGTCACTTACTAGAGTAAGGTTAAGATGAAGTAGTTGAGGGATCCGTCTATGTCAGGTTCCAAGAAACAGACTGCTGCAGTTCCTGGAAGTCATAAAACCATAAAACACCTCCACTCTTCCTAAAGGAGCTAATAAGCTATACTTCTTACAGACATTGCATCTCCAGCTACATCCAAATCTGTGTGATAACATCTTTATGGCCTAGGCCCAGTAATTTAATGTTTTACTATTTCTCAAAGTTAGCCGGAGCTGAGCTTAACCACTTCTCTTCCTGTATCCTCTGTTAAAACATATACATTTACACAGTTACAATACAGTACAGTCTGATATACATGTATATTCATTTTCTGTCCAGCAGGGCACACTGTTGATACATTTTAATACAAGCAACTTTAAAAATACATTTTTAAACATAAGTACCTGTACAAATCAGTTTGATATACAAATGACATATAATTCTTTACAAAATTCCAGCTAGCTATGCTGGCATATGTTACATATCCACTGCTGTACTTCTCCTGGCATAGTTGGCAGTACCTCACATCGTCACAAGATGTACCACAATGATAAGAGATAGATGTAGACCTCACATGTGCACAAAATGTATATATAAGCATGTAACATCTATAAGGATTAACCATCCATAAGGATTTTATTAAACTGTAATCTATGCTTGATTTAGAAGGCAATGTCTGATACAGTTGTACTTGAATGTGTATGCCTGGAATGCATCCTAGGGAGAGATAACACCAGATTGGGAAATCTGATACTAAAAATAAATATTAGTAACATAAAAACATGACACATACATTCTACACCACCCCCCAAGATTATGGAATAAGCTTCATGTTGCAGTCAAAAATTGTAAATTGAAGTTCTTTAAAAAACAGTTTTGATAACTGTATGTGTAGATGAAGTAGAAAATATCAAAATGGAGTTTTGGCAATAAAGCTACTTGAAGGCTAACAGTTCATACATTTGAGAATTAAATGTATGAACCTTTTACTTTTTCTTCTGTCATTGGAATCTGCTGTATTCCCAAGGAATATCTTATTTCTTATTTTAACAGTTCTTCATGCTTCCTTATAAATATCTTATGTACAACATGTTTGCTGTATGCATTTTCTTGTCTGGTATGCATTTCATTTTCATCTATCCTGAAGAAGTAACATTCTCTGTAGTCTCAGAGATACATTGTAAAAATTATTTCTGTGTTTGCTTTGCAATAGTTCGTTGTCGGTTTCCACCAGAACTTCTTTCCATGGTCAGTCATTGAATGTCTCACATTCATATAGTATTGCTTACAGTTTTTTTCTTTATATGAGCATATTTCTTGTATGCATCTGTAAATGTTGTTGGTGCATAAGCAAATGGTCTAGTCTATTGTAAGATTATAGCCCTTATATCATTTTCACTAGCATCTACTTGCAGTACAGCATGCTGATTTGCATCATGGCGTCTGTGACTAGAATTTTAAGCATTTTAAAACTGCTTTACTGCTCATAGCTGTGGTACAAGTCTATGGCTTGTTCTAATAGCTTTCTGAGAGACATAGTTATATCAGGCTATTAGATGTAGACTTTGTAAAATACTACAATATTTAGAGTAAACTCTATATTGTTTACTTGCTTTATGGCTTTAGCATTTGCACAATTGATTTTTTGTGTCAGACTTTTCTCTGACATGATATGTGACCCATGTATTATTTTACATTTGCTGTGCCTTAACTTGATATTATACCACTGAGGCTAGTTAGTGATGTATAGTATTTGGACTGTTCATGGAGCATTCTGACAAACATTCAGATGTTATCAGTGGTTCTAGATGTCTTTTGTTGAGTTTCCTCTGTACAGATAGAGGGAATGGAGGCAGGTTCTGCCATTGGTCTCATGTGTGTGTGTGTGTGTGTGGGGGGGGGGGGGTGAATTTACTGGCAACTTCATTGGAAGTCCCAGTTGAAGAGGGCTCCCCTGTTATTCCTGGAGAGCCTTCCTTTGGGGAATGTTTAACTTTTGGTTCAGCTAGTATGCCAGTTGGCTATGGCATTCCTGGCCTTGTGGCATGGCAGTTAAGCTGGGGGTTAATTCCGCTTATCTTAGTACTACATCCTGCAAGTGTCTTTATGCTATGGTACCAGTGGAGGGTGCATTCATATCCTTTTGAGTGCTCACTCTTCTTTCCACTTCCCTCAAGAAGGCAGTTTCTGCCCCTTTTCTCTGTATGGATCTGTGAATGGATGGGGTAGTCTTAAGTCTGGAGAGTCCAGCTTCTTCTTCTGGGGATTCTTCCTCACAGATAGCTGGTTCATATTTGAACTTTGTCCACATATGCCACTGGTCAGAAGGGCTTTCACTTCCTTTCACCTCTGGTTTGGGGGCATTGCTCTTTCAACTCCTGTGAGCATGTCCAAGCTGAAGTTTTGCCCCTTCCTGGAAGAATAACTACATGTACTGGTTGCTTGGTCTGTCATTAACAAGCTTCATTCCTGAAAAATTCCTGTCTCAGACAGCCTTCTCTGTTGCAACCTCAGAGCCAGTCTTCCTAGTTTTATGCCAGCTCTTTCATGGTTCTCCATCTCCTTCAGCCATGTGGCTTTACCCCTTTGTGAGTTAACCCAATCATAAGCTCCATCAAGGAGGCTCCTGCATGTTAGATATAATTATTATGTTCATACCTTTATCAGTTTAACTATGAGAATGGGCTTTAACGATGGCTCAGGAATAGTCTTTATCTGGCAATCTGTATGGGGTGTTGAAATATCTGTAAGTCATACAATTATGTGCTTGTATATCATTTATTAGCAAGTTGGGGGTGGGAATGAAATCTTTGTTGTGAGTTTTTATTTGCATGTGAGTACAGGAACTCTGGAAAATATGTAAAATGCTGACTGGTGGGCAGCATAAGTCTAAATTTAGGTCCCATCAAGGAGGTTCCTCTTTGTAGATTAACATGAATGTTATTTCTTGCATGGGATAAAATAGAAATATTTTCTCCTGAGTATGTTTACAATAGCACAGATCCACACAAGGTCCCTAATAGAAATAGTATTCAATGCATTATATGATATGGGAACTTCAATTACTTCTACAGTATTTGCACATTGACATTCTGTACACGCATATTAGTTAATTGTGTGAATCTTGTACATCTGTACTTGTCGTAATGAAATATGACTATATTTGTACCCTCCAGATTCTGCCCCTTTCCTGTCTGATATATACTGCATTGCACGCCAATCTGTGCGTTGTATCTTTTAGCTTCTAGAATTATGAACTTTGTTATTTAAAAGCCAGAATATAACAAATAAAAAAAAAAACAGTTACTGTTCGCAGTCGAACCAGGCTGCAAGTCAATAATAAATTGAAGTGTGCAATTCAACGTCTCTTCAGACCTTCAGATAAATACAAATCCAGACCAAATGATACAGATAAATCCAAACTCAATTCTGAGCATGAGCATTATTTGTTATATTCTGGCTTTTTACTTCTTTCTGTTTGCGGTCGTTTATCCACTGTTGGTATTTTCGTTTATTGTGGTTATTTGTTATTTAAAAGCCACATAATTGTGATTGATGTCTCAAATACTGTTTGGAGAGTTAAATGGTCTTTGTGGAAAATAAAAAAAGGCTGCATTATCTTCCACAAAAGAAAATGGTGTGCAGAACAATAAGCTTTTTGTCCCTGATGTGGTCTGAAATTAAGTTTAATCAGTGATGTCTTTTACATGTTTGCGCAAAACTTAGTTCCTAGGGCGACATGAGACTACATTGTTTTGATAGCAAGTTCATTGGTTAAGAATGCTTCAGCTATTATTTTGTGACAAATAAATTTATCAAAGGTAATTTCTTTATTTTTTGTAATGTATCATGCCAGCTTTCCCCTTGAGATCAGCACCTTAAATAACAATTTCCAGGCCGCATATCCTATGCAATTATCTTTATTATGAAGAAAGATAAAGAGAACATCAGAAAATGTATTGCATTATTGGAAATAACGCTTCCTCATGCTGTTGGGGAAGTGTGCATTGAGCTATATTATTAGATATCTTAATATAAGAAGGAAATATAAATCGGTTTTCTTTCAGAGAACTGTAACATTTGTCTAGTTACTTCCTTCTGTCAGTCTAGAACACAAAATGTTCTGTCAGTCTAGAACACAAAATGTTGCTTTCTCTTTGTCAGCCTGGATCCTTCCTTGGCTTTCACTCTTTTTATTTGTTTTTGGTAATTTGTTACTTTTGTTAATAGGTTCCAGATGCTACAGTGTGCTACAGTTAACCTGGCACTTAAATCAACATTACAACAGTTTAGGCTGCATCTTGTGTTATTCTGAGTCTGTGAATAGGGAGGTTTCAATATGCCCTTGTTAGACAGTATTGAACTAAATAGCAAGTAAAATTAAAATTCCTTTAAGAAGAAGAATATTTCAGTTTTGACATTGTCAACTCAAGTTTATGAATGAGTTAAGTCAGAGTTAAGGGAATAGGTGAGTGTCCAGCAATAACTTGCTTTCCCTAGTGGAAGATTAGACCCTGACACTGGAAGTTAAGTTGATCCAGGGTGGGTTCTTGTGGCAGGAAAAAAGCTGTTACTAATAAAGGTGTGTAGCTGATAACCATCCATCTATGTATCTAACCAGACAGATGTGTCATAGCATTGCCTTTGTCCGAGTGAAATCATAGAAAAACTCCCAAAAGAAGGAGATGGTAAGAGTGTTTTGTCTATCGAGTTTGAATTCCTTCACGGGTTTTGCAAAATATTGCTGTACCACAATGCAGTTCCTCTGTGCAAGAGGGGTAGAAGTTCTCAGCCTTGTCCTGAAAGAGAAAGACATAAGCACAAGCTGTAGATAAAAGTATTGCAGTGAAAGGAATGATATTGACATGTACAGAAAGGTACAAGGATAAGCTCTCTTCATAATCCCGAATCTTTCCCATGCCAGTGGGGTCAAGTGTTTTGCACATCTGATGAAAGGAAGGAGGCAGTTTTTCCTTACACCCCTAACTGATAGTGATGGCTGATATTAAGTATCCATAACTCCTTCTGTAACAGTTGTGGTTAAAAGACAACAGTGTACTCCTTGAAAGTGGCAGTTTACTTGCATTAGTGATGGGTTGTTGCAAGATTCTGAAAATATATGGCTATCAAGAATTGTTTCCTAACTTTTCTGGTGTCTGATTTATGTAGAAATTCGCTGTGGCAGTCCTGTACCAGTACAAGATGCAGTAATGCTGTGGAATGGTGCTAATGAAATAGGAAGCACATTGCACTACCAATGTAAAGATGGCTTCTACCCTTCAGAAGGAAGTAACACCTCAATCTGTCTGGGAAATGGAGACTGGGAAAATGCCACACTGCAGTGTAAAGGTATATAGTTATGTAGATTTTTTTTTAATTAAATGCACTGCTTTCTTTGCTGGTTGTTACACAGTACTAGGAGTTCTTATTTTCATGGTTAAATAAATCAATGTGTCTTGATACTCTTAGGTTACTTATTATTAAGATGTCTAAATAATAATGAAAACAAATATCTATACATTCTGGATTGAAACAGCAGCAAAGATGAACATATATGGACACATACACACACACAAACTAGTAAAAAAGCACAAAAAACGACAAACTAGGTAAACCAGAGAGCAGAATGAAGAGACACACACTTGAATTAATGTTAAGCGCTTTTCGTTTATGCCACTACACAAACTTCATCAGACAAATTAGAAAACACGTTGGTTCATTTAAATACAAACAAGTGACCAATCAGGGTATGTTTAAACACAATACTTTAAAATAACAATACATTTAAAATGACACCACCCTCATTACTAATTGTGTAATACACTAAGCCCTGCTTAAAATATAAAACTATAATATTTACACAAATAAAGTATAAAAATAGAATGTATATATGTATATATAAAGATTAACGTTTTAAACTTCTTAATTTTAAAATACTACTAATAATACAACCTTCGTTTAAGCCTGGCAAACTATAAGCATTCAGCCTAATTTGCCAGGATAACTCCAATTCTTCCAGTTTTAGGGCATCAGGTCCACCTCTAACATCTCTCTGTACTTGATCAATGACAATGAATTTAAACCTGTGGTTAGGAAATTGAGCAACATGTTTGGCCAGGGCATTTTCCATTTTCCTTTTCTTTATTGCATATAAGTGCTCGTACATTCGATTGCGAAGTTTCCTCTCAGTTTTGCCTACATAAAATGCAGGACAAAACTGGCATTTCGCAAGATAAACAACTAAGCTAGAGTTACAATTATTTCTCCATCTCAATGTAAATTGTAAGTCATTAACACTAAACCTGTTGGATTCCAGAATGTACGAACAATAATTACAGGATTGGCACTTGTACATACCTGGAGTCTTAACTATGTTATTCTTAGACTCACAGTAGTCTTTAAGGTTCTTGCCTCTCCTGTATATTACTACAGGAAGTTTACCTACACTATTAAACACTTGATGATCTCCTTTAAAAAGTTCCCAATTTTTCACCAAGATCTTGAAACACCTAGCACTGTCCATATTATAAGTAGTTATAAAAGACGTGGGTGTATCGTTCACTTCTTGATCTGTAATAGTACTAGTTGATAAGTTAGATAAATCAATCATGTTACTAGGTGGAATAGACACAGCTCTATTCAAAAGTGGTGTATAAAACAGTGACTGACGTTTCAAAGAGACTTCGTCAATAATCTCATTAATCAGTGGTTCAGGATAACCACGAGCTAGGAACATACGCTTCATAAATTCACATTCATTACTAAAGTCACTGTCAACTGTAATAATCCGAGCTGCTCGAACTAGTTGTCCCTTAACAATAGCCCGTTTTTGGTGGTATGGGTGACAACTAGAGTAATGGAGCATGGAATTACAGTAAGTGTTTTTCCTATGGATTGTAGCTGTGTACCTGTCAAGAGTGTTATCCTTAGACAGTAAAATGTCAAGGTATGCTATTGAGTTATTGTCAAACAAGTGTGTGAATCTTAAAAAATTAGTGGTTGAATTAAAATAATCAACCAGACTGTCCGCAAGTACGACATCGCCATCAAACAAGATGAAGATGTCATCAAGGAAACGTGTGTAAAACACTATATTGTCTTTAAAGATAGAATTATGCATGACAAAAAGGTGCTCCCAGCAGGCCATAACCATGTTGGCCACACTGGCACCACAGGGTGACCCCATGGCTACACCTACTTTTTGAAGGAAAAGTGCCCCTTCAAACATAAAGAAGTTGTTGGCAAGGATAGTACTTAAAAGTTCCTCAACCAACAGACATTCGTCAGGAGGGCACCCCTGCAGGTTAAGGACCTCAATTGTCCACTCAACAGCCTCTTTGTGGGGAATACAGGTGTATAAATCCTTGACATCTATCGTCAAGAAGTTGTAACAAGTTTTATACTCTAATTGTAAAACACACACACACACACACACACACACACACACACACACACACACACACACACACACACACGCACACAGACTTGCAGTGGATAGGATTCCAAAAGGCCTTACAATGGGGATTCCAAGATGGTGGACACTCAGTGAGCACCTTACCCACGAAGCTCTCTATCAAAATCAAGTTAACCTATCAAAAAACACAGCTCTAATAATAAGAGGAAGAACAAATCATCAATGAAGATAATCTAAAGAAATATAGATAAGCTAAAGGAATATTCCTGCAAAATCTATGAACTATTAGAACAGATTTCTTAGCTGCTTAGCTACAAAACAATACAGGTGTAATTCTAGGCCGAAATACTTAGCTGTACTACATACTCAAAACTACTACAGAGATCAATCTTCAAAATTCCAAAAGAAAAAAAAATAAACATTATGGAAACTCAGACTACCAAAACAAAATTATCTGCCATAGCATCACCGGAAAAAGATGTGGGCTCCAAAAGACAGAAAATAGCAAAGCAACAAGATACATCTAAGCAGATGGCTAAACAAAGTACGGATTCTAGCTTTCATGTGGAGGAACTAAAACAAGCCCTGCTTCCACTCCAGACAACTATACAAAACCTTTCTGACCAGATGTCCAGCTTTGGCAAAACAATTAACCAAATTGCAGAACGTATGGACACCATTGAATCTAAAACACAAGATAATGAATTCCAAATAAACAAACTGAAAGATGAAATTGGCACCAAAACCACTATGATAATGGAAATGCAACAGAAAATAACAGATCTTGAGGCTAGAAGGACTGCCTGAAAAATATGAACACGGTCAACTCCCAACAATAATTAAACAAATAATTGACAATCTGCTTCCAAAAGAAGATAAAAACAAAGAGATAATAATCGAGAGAGTGAACAGATCATTACACAAAAGACAAGATGCGGATGCACCAAGACAGATATATGTGAAATTACTCAACTTTCAAGATACACAAAAAATTCTAGTAGCAGCCAAAAAACAAAAGTATGTCCTCTGAAACAGCATTAAATTAAATTAACATTTTTGCAAGATCTTCTACTCGAGGTCAAGAAAAGCAAGCAAAACCTGGCACCCTTCTGCGCTGACCTAATCAAACGTAAAATAAAATTTCAAATGCGATACCCAAGTACACTTATATACATACATAACGATACCAAGTATGTAGCAACCTCACCTAAAGAAGAAAAATCAGCATTCACTAAATCCTTCGGCAAACCTCCAGAAGCTTGAACATCAGTGACTCTGTAATGCTTGTAAAAATAAAAAAACACCTGTCCCTGGACTTCAGGCAAATATCCCTCTGATGTTTATAAACAGCTTCAAAGATGTAATCCACTAATCGAATGATTAAATGTATATATTTAAAATGCACATTGTCTGTAGATCAATGGGAGCCGAAGTATGGGAGCAGTTTGGTGAAGGGAAACATCCTAGGTGACACACATATGCATCACCAGCATCCACTTCCTCACACATAAAGGATGCCTTAAAAATAATGGCTCCAGCCTTATCCAAGCGAGTAGCGGTAGACCGAACAACCAGAAAATAAAGAAAGAACAGCACAGAATTTAGTATCCCTCTGCTCCCTTCTAGCCTCCGCTAGATAACAGTAGCCGAAACCATTAAGATTGAAGACTTTTTGTGTCACTGAAGCTTCAGAACAATATCGTTACATAAAATGTGAAGGAAACTCAGGTAATTTTGACTCTCAACGTATGACTGATGATTGTTTAACAAGGAAAAGACACTTTCCCCAATTCTACTATAAGTTGCACAATTGTCATGACTTTTTATGAGGTCAATATATAAAAGAGAACTATAACCAAAGGAAGACACAGATAAGAAATAGATACACAATATATGGAAGAACGGTCACTTATACACGACAAGAGTTCTATACGATGTATATTATGTTGTTGTTGTCTTTCCCTGCACTCCGGCCAGGAGTCGAACGGGAGAAACTCTTGATGTGAGGCAGCAGCGCTGCCGTTACAACACCGTGGACTAGGTTTGGAAACACAACATGTTTGAAATAGCGCTGTCAGCTGCGGAAGTATTTTCCATTATACACACCTTAAGTGGTTCAGAGATTATTAAAAGGCCATTTCTAGACTCTCTATGCTTGCTAAACTGAACTATGTATACATAGCATTGATTTATCTCACTTAGGATTAAATATGGAGAGTGTGTTCTAATGGTATGACAAAATACACAACACCAGAAAAATATATAATATCCTGCTTATATAAATTCACTAATGGTATGTAACTTGCTACACAAGACTCTATTATATCTCACAGAAAGATGGAGGTCTTCGCACTTTCAACCTAACAAAAAACTGTAGCTTTACACAGGTATATACATCTGATATGTGCAGTTTTAGATGACTTGTCACCGAGCTATTAAATTGCAATGTTATTAAATAGCAATCTTAGAGCCACTAATGTAGATATACCTATATTAGAATATAATTTATTATATTGTAAGAACCAAAGGAGTATATACATTTATGTTGCTTAAAACATCACTAATTAATGTAGAACACTCAATAATAGAGCAGCCTAACCAAACTCGTCCTATACTAAAAACCAACCAAACCAAAAAAAGCGAACCAGTAACAACTGCTGAAGACCGATTTATTGTAAAACAAAACAAAAAGAACTCAAGTACTAAGCACTTCCACCCACACAAGTTAGGGCATCATCAGAGTACTAAGAATCCACACATTAACTTCCTTTTAAATACATGTGCAAATTGAATAATTAAGCAATTTATTTAATATACAATTAATTGTATATCATAATTTAAAATTTAAAAGAACTATATATACAATAAAAGTACAGCCAAGACTTGTGAATTAAATAAGGCTAAATGTAAATTGTTAGGGGAACTGATGGAAATTGTACTCGAGAACAAATATATGTACATCAATGGTGAATATTACAAACAAAAGACAGGAGTAGCTATGGGGGCTAGATGTGCCCCCATTTATGCAAATTTGGTGTTAGCTTTGTGGGAAACACAATATGTTTTTACGTCTAGTTTCTGGCCGAATATTGTCCTTTATCTAAGATACCTGGATGACATCCTTATTTTTTGGAAGGGCAGTAGAGAATTGCTTATTGAATTTGAAAATTTTTTAAAAACGACATCCAGCTTTTTGAATTTTACTAGTAAGATATTTTAACAACTGTGAATACCTAGATATTTTATTTTATAAAAATATGGGTAAGTTGGAATCAAACATTTTTAGGAAAAAAACCCACTCCAACTCTTTTTTACACTTTGATAGCTGCCATCCTTATTACCAAAAAAAGAATCTAGTTAAAGGACAGATGGTCAGATTTTCTAGAATTATTAGTGATGACACCAATTTTTGCAATGAGATTGAAATATTATCTAATATGTTTATTGACAGAGGCTACCCACTTGAATTAATTACCAAAGTCAGTGATGAGATTCATATGAAAAGAAATCAAATATATAAACTTATAATAAAGTTTGGTTTAAGAATAAAAGTACTACTAAAAATGACACCTTTATTATACCATTTAATGTAATATCATCCAGGATAGTAAACACAGTGCGTGAGACTTGGACAAGTATTTTTCAGAACAATGGTGAACTAATTGACAATCTAGGGCATGGGCCCAAGGTTACATATAGTAGGGGGATGAACCTTAAACAATATTTTGAGGCAGCCAATAATAAGAATATAAATATGTCTAGGATGAGCAAATGTGGGGCATGTCGTACTTGCAAATATATTAACGATGGACCATACGTTGCAGTACATAATTTTAGTAAAACCATTAGATGCCCAGGTCATTGTAATTGTAACACCAAAATGGTGGTTTACCTTGCTACTTGTTCATCATGTTCAGCTTTCTATGTTGGCAAAACGATTAGGAAACTCAGAGAACGAATAGTGGAACATGTTAGAGACATAAAAAAGCAAAGAAATACTAGTTCTCTCTATATACACAGTTCAAGATGTCAGAATTTCAAGAGGTATTTATTTTTTGTAATTGATAGAATTGCGTATATTAATAATAACAAAGGAGGTGACGATAAAACCCTACTAGAGGCTAAAGAATGTTTATGGAAATTAAGATTAAATGCTAGTTCTATACCTGGTATTAATGAGCATATTTCTATATCTAGCATACTTAAATACAAGTCCCAATTTATTTAATATTTAATAGTAGGTTGATATTTAATAGTTGGTTGATTTTAACATTATTAACGAATCTAAGTTTTATTTAAAGTGTCAGTGTAATCACTACTGCAACAGTGCTTTATTCAATGGTTTTTTAAGCACTAATGATTTAAAATAATATTACTAACAGGACTTTTTAGAGTAATCTTTATTATGATTTTTTTTTTTATGAATTCTGTTTGGCTTATTTTGTATTATTTTTATGTATAGGTTCCTTGTAAATAGTTAAATTATCACAAGTCTTGGTTGTACTTTTATTGTATATATATAGCTCTTTTAAATTTTAAATTATGATATACAATTAATTGTATATTAAATAAATTGCTTAATTATTCAATTTGCACATGTATTTAAAGGGAAGTTAATGTGTGGATTCTTAGTACTCTGATGATGCCCTAACTTGTGTGGGTGAAAGCGCTTAGTACTTGAGTTCTTTTTGTTTTGTTTTACAATAAATCGGTCTTCAGCAGTTGTTACTGGTTCACTTTTTTTTGGTTTTACTGGTACTGGAATTTATTCACAAATCCTGTTATGCTAGTAACTTTCCAAGTTTATAAGAGCAATATTTAAAATCTATCCCTATTTTGGAGCCTTTGTTCCCCCATGACTATAATGCTCCTGCCATGTGTTTGTTGAAGGTGAAGACTTGCATGGAAGATGCTATCTGTATATTATGACACTGCTTACATTTGTGAAGCTTCCTTTGGAAACCCCTCTATCTAGATAACAATACTTCCACTATAATGCATGTTGTGGGCAACATTTTTTGGAAACTGATGCATATTTTTCCACACATTTGTATTGTCCATAGGTATGTTGTATTCTTAGCACAGAAAGCTGTTTGCTGCTCACAACTGCTGCAGACAGTATGCTGCCTCCCCACCCCTATCCATAAGTAGTTACATACCTCAGTGACTATACAGAAAAAGGATTCACTCAAGTTCAGTAAGAATAGGCTTCCTTTTCCCATATGTGCATATTATAATTCTCTTTCTCTCTCTCTCTGCATATATATATATATATATATATGGTTCTACCTGACTTCACCGAAACACCACAACACCGACAACGCAATCACCGAAACCACATAACCGACAGTACAAAAACACGAAAATCCACATGCCCGACAACGAAATAACCGACGGTACACAAACACGAAACCTTATACACTTCACACACCACAATCAACAAACAAAACACATTCCCCATCCAAAAACCACATACACAACACAAGCACACCAAAATCCCTGCAAACCCACACTAAACCTCACATACACAACTACCTACAACCCTGACCCAAACCCTAACCCTAAGGTCCGTCACTACGACACTTACCTGACCCGCTCCTAACCCTAACTCACTTATCCCGCCCTAACCCAAACACAATCACTACTACACTTACCTGACCCGCTCCTAACCCTAACTCACTTATCCCCTAACCCAAACACATTCACTACCGCACACTTACCTGACCGCTCCTAACCCTAACTCACTTAACCCACCCCTATCCACACTTACCTTACTCGCACCCTAACGTCCGTCACTACCGCATACTTACACAGCCTTTTCCCATTTCGGCATCCTCAGCGCCGGTGCTTTCATCCGTCGGGTCGGTCTTCTGCACTGTCGATCTTCTGGGTCCCGTCGCGTCGGTCTTCTGCACTTTCGCTCTTCTGCGGCTCCCGATTTCGCTGTCGATGTTCCGGCGTGTCGGTGAAGTCAGGTAGAACCATATATATATATATATATATATATATATATTTATATATGCAAACTGTTTTATTTCTATTACTAGTAGGCCACTTGAATTTCTCTGTATTGATACACACATGCAAACATACAAATATCGACACACACACACACACACACACACACGCACACACACACACACACACACACACACACACACACACACACACACACACACACACACACACACACACATATGTATGTTAAACTGAAGTCCTGTCTGCTTCAGATGGTGGCAGTTCTGGTGGATATAAAAGGTCCCACAGCATACAATCCAAAAGCAATCATTTAATATATACAGCAGAACAAAATCACTAACCGGAAACAGCTCACCTTGCAAATGGAGCTAGAAAGATGACATGGAGGGTAGCAACATAATATGTTGATTCAGTCCGAATAAAAGATCCCATAGCACATATTGAAAACAGAAAGGGAAGTTCCCTGATGCCCTGAATAAATATCTCCTAGTAGCAGAAATACCACCTTGAGTCTCCCCTGAAAAGAGGCCACTAACCATGTGGGACTAACCTGGTCAACAAATGATAAATATTTATATATCATGTGTGTGTGTGTGTGTGTCTGTGAGTGTGTGTGTGTGTGTGTGTGTGTGTGTGTGTGTGTGTGTGTGTGTGTGTGTGTGTGTGTGTGCGTGTATATACCTGTGTCTGTATAACTATAATGCAGTCAAAGCCAGAATACACTGCATTAATGCATTATCTATAAATCTGTATAGACAAAAATTATAATTCACATGCCTACTACACATGGATTCTGTTACAATGCTCCTCTAAATATTCCAAAAACATTACACTGTGCCTTTAATTACACTGAACTCTCAGTTTAGCTCAATGTAAGAGTTTTCGGAATTCCACCCACTGACTGTGTCTATTCTTCTATCACATTGACAGACATACAGTTGTATCTCTTTCACTCAAGCTGTCTTTCTCTCTGAGAAACGTGCACATTCTCATAGCAAAATTTACTAGAAGTAACTACACTTGTATTACGTTGGGTATGGACCAGTGACTTGGTCAGAAACATACTTAGTAGCAACAACACGCATACCTATATTAGTGCTGAATGCTAACTTTCATTGGAGGATTCTCTCCTAACAGCAGTTAAAAGAGGCAAGGTATGAAGTGGTAAAGAAGGAGAAATGAAGGCAATAGCTTTCTAGAAATGCTATCATACACAGTTTTTCTTTCACCAGTGGGCCATCTACTTTCTTTTTCTGTGTTGATGCTAATGTTTATGATGTTAGTTTTCTTGCCTTTTGGTATTCATTGCCTTTATTAAGATCTTACTCCTTTCTTCTTACTTCCTCTGGACATGCAATAGCTAAGTAGAGAACAGTCTGGGTTTATTATCCCTTATGAAAATAACACATGGTGCGGTGCAGTCTGTAAACAAATGTTAATCTGCAGCACATTGTGTGACCTGCAGATGGTAGGAGCAGCAGCAACAGTTAATTAAAGTGGGTGTAGAAGCCTGAAGCCTCAGAATTTGTATTTACTTATATTAGTTAACTGAGGTACAGCACTGATTCAGTATTTGTTAACTGGGGTACAACACTGATCCAATGGAGGCCCATGGGATATATGCAAATTACCCCCACAACATGCAGTGTTTCATCTCCATGGTTTCTGAAGCCTCCATTACAAGAGACCTGTGGTATTACACAGTAAAAACTCTAGCTTTGCTGTGCTTTTCTTGCAGTTTTCACTGAATGGTTTGTCTGTGTGACCTTTTTACCCTTTAGTTTGGATATTAGTTGGGATATTTTGCAGGCACGTTAATGTTTATGGGCATCAGTTGGGTTTAAAACTCTTATGTTTCTAAAGTAAAGCCAAATAATGCACTTACACTGCATTGATGAGGTCAATAAAAAGGTGGAAACATGCATGCTTACAGCTTGTGTGGTTTGGCTTTATTGGCCAGAATGTAGACATAAAGATTTAAAAGTAAAAAGTAAAATAGTCATGGGCATTGAGAAGCCATGTAGCTTATACACTGTATGTCCTTAAGGAGTCATTTGCATATATTCCCATAGACCTCCATTACTGGAGGTTTAAGGTATTACACAGTAAAAACTCTAGCTTGGCTGGGTTTTTCTTGCAGTTTTTTTTTTCTGTTTAGGAATGATACAGCTGATCTATATTAGACAAATTTATAGTAGTTCCAGTGTCTTCAGTTTTTCTTTTTATCCAGACGCTCACAAATATTTTCAAATTCTGGTGAAGAAGTTCAGACTGTCATTATCACAACTGAAGTTTGATTGTCTGGTGTACTTTCTTGACTGAATTCTTGTAATGCTATCATCTAAAATAAGTGTAAATCAATAAATTTGCTATTGTTTTTAAGGACTAGTTTTGGTCCCCTGCACACATTTATTTGTCCATAATGGCGCAGATCACTGAATGTGCCTTACTTTAGGATTGCTGTCTCTTGAACTTAACCTCACAGTTTTTAAAACAAACAAACAAATATATAATAGATCAAACAAATATATAATATACCAACGTTCTGACATATGACATCACTACCACCTAAGTTGGTACTTGTTTTGTGAGTATGTCAGTGTAAAGGTGCATACTGTGTCTTTATTACTTTGATGTAGGTACGTCATGATGGGTGGAGTACTGCAGGTGAGTAATGTTGCAGCATTAACAATGGCAGTCCATGTTTGAGAACTGTCTTGGATCCCAACATAAGGGGGATACATTTTTAATTCGGAAAAAAATACTCTGCATTCCTGATGAAAAGTAAAGCCCTTTTACCTAAGGCTAGAAGGCAGTATGGCAGCTGCTGGAGGTAAGCAGTGTCGGTGATGTTGGAGAGAGTCAAGCGTAATTACATTGATGTCTTGCTGGAAACCCCATGTCTAAGGAAATTACAGAGGCATTCTTAGATGGAGCAGGATGATGACAAGCTACCCTCTGTCTACCTATCTGTTTGCCTATCTCTCTCTTTCTCTCTCTCACTTTCTCTGGTTGAAATTACTGCATATGTTCAGCCTTAATTACTTTGCTACTTCAAAATATCTGTGTGTTAAAAGAGTGGCAGTGCAATGCTTTGTCCTGCAGGGAAAGTGAATAACCATAAACTGCGTGGAAAAGCCCTGGAGTAAGAATAATGAAGTGTACCAAGCAGGAGAAGCTATGGTACCTATGTTCACAAGAAGGAAATGAAAGTGTCTTCCTTTCCTCTTCCTTAGGGAAAAGTGCTTTGCTTAGCTGCTGAGAGCATGGATTTTTACAGTTCCTAAGTTAAAGAATATCAGATGCTGGCATCTAGGGTCAGTGCATTCCCAAATCTAAAATATATTGTCTGAAGAATGTCTGTTGTCTTTATAACCATCAGTTTGGTTTGTCTAGTAATAATCTGCTGAAACAGGTCTTCTTAAAACCTGCTGTTATAAAAGGTTCTAGCCTAACGTTTGTGGTATCTGATTTATGTAGAAATTCACTGTGACAGTCCTGTATTAGTACCAGATGCTGTAATGCTGTGGAATGGCTCTAATGAAATAGGAAGTACAGTGCACTATCAATGTAAGGATGGCTTCTCCCCTTCAGAAGGAAGCAACATCTCAATCTGTCTGGGAAATGGAGAGTGGGAAAATGTCACACTGCACTGTAAAGGTAATTATGACTATTATTAGTTTGAATTTAATATACTGCTCTTTGCTTTTAGTCATTAACTGTTTATGGTTAGATGTTCCCATGGTTTTGACTGAATTAATCAGTGTAAAAATGCCATTTTGTTATGCCAAGATATTTACATGATAGTCAAAACTACATGAAAATGGTGGTACAGGTATACAGTTTTACACACACACACACACACACACACACACACACACACACACACACACACACACACACACACACACACATGCTCATTTACACACAAGCATTCACACACACAAGCATATAAGTTCAAACACATGCATGCACGCACAAACAAATATTATCAAGGCAGTAAAGCAGAATTTACTAGAAGTAACACATTTTATAACAGTTCATGTTCAGTTTAATTGCTTAATGAAACAACACTACTGTGAAGACTGGTAGAGAAAGGTGAAGGCTGCCGATCTAGCCAAATAGAATTTTGCAGATAAATCTGTCACTTGTAAATATGAATGTAAACTACAGTCTTGTTGTCTTAAATGTAAAGAAATACTGTTACATGTGGAACTGGAAATTAATGTGACAGTGCACTCTACTGACCAATGTAAAGCATGTGGTGACCCTTTGAAGTAGCAGTGGTACTGAAAAGTCTAAATTAAGAAATTCTTTCTATTGTTTTAACCAAGAGTTAAATTGCTAGATTTAAGCATGCAAATGTATTTTTATTACTCTGTTCCTGACCAGCTGCAAGATAACAAAAGGGAGATGTTAAGAATGTAAATGCAGTTAATGTGTAGCCTGGGAACACCAGGAAAGTGTAAAAAGATGATGTAATGTTTATCAGAACTGCATTAGCAATTTAAACAGAGAGAATCAGAAGGCATTAAACATTTTTGTCTTGAACATCCAACTCATCACTGCCTTATGCTCTATGTAAGTACGTTATTTTAGAAGTGTGTTTTCTTGTAGATAGCTAGAAGCTAGAAATATTAGACTGTTTTTCTGTGATGTCAGAACTGTACTACTGATTTAAAGTATTTCTGTGTGATCTCTGAACTCTTGACTAGCACTGTCTGTGTAGTAGAAAGTATCGTCTTGTGGTTTTACTTATTCATTATTAAATATTTTAAAGCCTTTTAACTGTGGCTCGTTTGTGTAGAGATAATTTAAGCTCTTAAGAGTACTTGCATGCCTTTGGTAAAACTGTACAAAGCCACTCTAATAAACTTTGACTGTTTAGTCACATCTACCAATTAGATATTAATACTGCACAGTAATAATTGGACACCCTTTTAAGGGCCTTTCAGTAGCTGATAATTATTAGTGTGTGGTGGCAGCTGTTACTACCATATAGTCTGGGAAAAAAGGGGCACAGCTGGAGAACCTGTGCCAGCCTTCCCCAGAAGTGTCTGTGTGGTTGTGTAAATGCTTATCTCAAAGTGTGTGTGTGTCAGCTACTCGGGCAGGGACACAAAGCACTGGTTGGACAGAGAGGGTGCTGGAGATTTTAGCTTGCCCACTAGGCTGAGATCTGGACCCTATAGCTGTGCCAGTGGGGAGTCTTACTGGGGACCTGGAGAGCAAGGGAACGACCAGCCCCGAACTGGCTGTGATCTCTGTGTACTCTTAAGGGAAATTGCACTTTACTGTGTGTATTTGTTATCATTTCCTCATACATGAGATGCCCTCTCTGGTGATAGTGGTGGGGATTGAGGCTCCTTGATTGTTGGACCAGGGCACGGGCATCACATCTACAATTAAATATATATTACAAAACAAAACACTATTACAGTATAATGCATACAGATAGAAAGAAATCATCTAAATGAGGCAGTGACATGTAACTTAGAATTAAGTGCCAGTCAAGAAAATGTGACATCAGGGAACTTTTAAAATCAGTCAGAGTAGGAGACTTCCTAAGCCACTGAGGCAGTAGACTCCAAAGATATGGAGCTCCAAAGATAATAGTAATAGCAGCCCCAAGATGGCAGAGTGGCAGGTACAAGAGGAGTGGTATGGTATGGTATGAGCAGTTCCTTAAGATGTGGGATCCCATGCAAGGTAGGGCTAGATAAACTACAGTCAAAACTTTGTAAAAAGAGTCCTAATATGCAGCCAATGCATAGTAAGTGGTACCTGTGTAATGTTCTTGTAACAAGGAGTACTAGAGTAATGTGTTTGTAGCAAGGAGTAATGGTATAATGTACTAGTAATAAGGAGTAGTGGTGCAATGTGCTAGTAACAAAGAGTACCAGTGTACTGTACTAGTAACAAGGAGTACCAGTGTAATGTGCTAGTAACAAGAAGTGCCAATGTAATATGCTAGCAAGAAATGCCAGTGTAATGTACTGGTAACAAAGAGTTCCAGTGTAATGTATTAGTAACATAGAGTACCAGTATAATGTGCTAGAAACAAGGAGTAAAAGAGTAATGTGCTAGTAACAAGGACTACCACTGTAATGTGCTAGCAACAGAGTGCCAGTGTAATGTACTAATAAAAGCAGTACCAGTATAATGTACTAGGAACAAGGAATACCAGTGTAATATGCTAACAACACAGAGTACCAGTGTAATGTGCTAGGAACAAGGAGTACCAGTGTAATGTGCTAGTAACAAGGATGACCAGTGCTCTGTAATAAAAACAAGGAGTACTAGGGTAAGGTGCTAACAACAAGGAGTACCAGTGTAATGTACTCGTAACAGGGAATGCCTGTGTAATGTGATAGGAACAAGTAGTACTTTTAACTAGCCAGGCTGCAGAATGCTGCAGCAAATGCAAATGGTCACATTTGTATTCTGGAAGCCAAGGTACAGAGAAATGCAATAATCCAAGTGAGAAGAAATTAAGCATGAACTGCGAACAGGAGATCATCAGATGGAATAAGGTGCCTGATAGATACAATATTCATATGGTAGAAGCACTGAGACTTAATAACAGCAAACAACTTGCTCTTAAGTGTAAGTATCCTATCAAGACTTACCCAAGGACACAAACTATTGTGTGAAATTCCAGCGTGAATCCTCCATAGATTATGTAGATGTTCAGAGCTGTAGCACTGTGATTCCTGAATATGGTATGGATTGCCATAGCAACTGCCTTGGAGGGATTGAGTTTTACCAGGTTACAATGCATCCACTGGAAGCTGCAGTTCAGGTCATGACCCAGGGAATATTTGATTATCACAGAATCTGAGAGAGAAAGATATATAACTAAATGTCTTAAGCATAACAATGAGAGCTTAAACTTTTCCTTCAGATGAGTTATCACAAAGATGGCATATCTGTAGAGCAGCGTGGAATCCAAAACATAACTTTTTAGTACACCATCATGTGGAGGAGTATGGAGAAGAAAAAATAACTCCAGTTGCCACTCTCTGTGACTGACTGGAAAGGCAGGAGGAAAACTATTCCAAAACTACATTCCAAGAGGTTGCTGTGCTGATCTGGTGAACATTTATATCAGTGGCCAAGAAGACTGTAAGTGTTATCAGAACTGAATAGATGCACTGATTTAATATCATTAGGTGGCCATTAAGAACCATGGTGAAGGGTCTCTCTCTAGTTTGAAATCAGGACTAAAATAGACCATAGATTTCATGCTTCCTGAGGTTAGAATGTAGATGTATGTACACCGCCTTCTCCAGAACTTTACTAGTAAATGGAAGGTCTGAGACTGGGTGATAACTGTCCAAGCTATCAGGTTATTAGGGGGTCCAAGCTGTTTTTTTTTTCTTTTTAAGAATAGGTGTTACCACAAGTCTCCTTTAAGTCTGAAGGGGAAAATATTCCTTAGATGAAAATCTGATCTGGTATGGGACAAATTCCACACAAGTGTGTAGGATATAACTAATCATTTCAGGCAAGGGCAAGCTTAAATGTGGTTTGACACATTTTAGAAATCAAATCAACAATTAGGTAATACTGTGCAACCCTATGTTAAGCTAGCCTTAAGCCACCTTAGTGTTAGTCTTGCTGACGGGAACCCAAAACAGTAATTAGATATCAGTAACCAATGGGTCGGGCTAGTTTAACTCGAGTTAGATCAACAAAATTCTTTATGTCCTTCAATCTCACGTAGAAAAATAATAAACATACGGCTTCATTTGTGTTCTTTACAGTTAAACTTTTATTGTAAGAATACTTAGGCAGATGAGCGCTGTGTTTAGTCTTACAATAAAAGAACTGTAATGGTTCCACTCAGACAGGCACTGTTTAAGCAACACCTTAAGTACACTGCAGAATTTTAGAGGATGTACAGGAAGCAAGATGTCAGACTTTTGGGAGGAGTTCATAAAATAATCGCTAAAATGGTGTGTGGGGTAGAGGGAAAAGGATGTGACCAAAGACTAGAGGAACTAGAGCTGTTCTCACAAGAGCCCAGAAGAGGGAGGCATATGAAATGCACACAAGATTATGTCAGAGATATTATGAGGTCATCTTGTAAAGGAAAAACAGATGGGTTGAAGAGGGCAAAGGTAGCAAATTGTACAGGTCAACTGTTTTTCAGTCTGCTAAAGTTTATCTTCCTAGAGATACTAGTGAAGTAAAGAAGGAAACCATGGAAGTATTCAAGAAGAAATAGGAAAGCTGGAGAAATTGAGAGGGTAGAGAACTTGAAAGAGGGGAAAAGGGAATACTGGCGGAAAGTTAGAAAATTAATTGCACTTAAAATGAAGACTACATAGGCTAATTGTCTTTCTGTCATCAAGCAAGCATAACATATATCTATTTTAATCTCTTTTCATGTGACCTTTGGTGCAATTCTTGCAGCACTTTCCTTACCCTCTTGTAGACTTCTTCAGTGTCATCTCCTGAACTGACATTATTCAGGATAGGGTCTCATCAGTTGTCTATTAATAGGTCTACTAAGTTCCCATTTAGTACTATACTGTTTTTCCTTTTGTGTCCCAGAATGACCCCTTGTTTTACTTTCTGCTTTCTCTCATCAATGCTGCAACTTTAAAAGATTTCTCCAGCCTAGTCAGCTGATATAGTCCGCTGTTACTCTCTACATGCTGTAATGTACATTAGCTGCTTCACAGATATTTGCATTTCTTTATAAAGTTAGATATTCTTCTTGCCATCATTTCCATTTTTTAATAAGTACTGAAAATATTTGATTTCACTACTTTGCTGAAGAACCCACACCCAAAAGTTTCCTTTTATTTTATAGACATGTTCTTTTATACAGTTAGTCTTTCACCTTGGCTATCACATGGTAATGTACTCCAAGTCATCAAACATCCTCTGCCCTTTTCTTGGGGGTACCATGCTAAATTCATTCATTCATTCATTCATTCATTCATTCATTCATTCATTCATTCATTCAGTGAGTCTGTGTTGTCATAGATCCTATATTTTATTCCTTGTAGGTGTAATGAGTCCTTTTTTCAGAAATCAGTCTGTCATTTTTTTCCTTTACAGGGGCCATACTAACAGGAGTTGTTTTCTACCTCAGCCTTGCACATCTGTCATCATTCACTCCTCAGATATTACCCAGTTGTGTTTAAGAGGTTTTACTGATTTTATATACTGTACTGTTAGTGGTTTCAATATTTCTTTGGTGGATTAGATTTGGTCCTATTGTCTTCTCAGCTTTCAGTTTAAAAGTTCTTTCTGTTCTCTGTACACGTGGCTGTTCATTAGGATATTTACTTGTATTTGATTGCTTACTACTTACTGCAGTGATATGTGTAGGCTCAAATAATACTCCTTAAGCCTGGCTTTGTAGCTCAGAGGAATGGAGCCCTTACTGTGACCCAAGTGGTCAGGGTTCAGTTAGTAGCCCGGGAACTGGAGTAGCCAGGTTTTGAAGAAGAGGAATAAATAAGCCTAGTTGCTTTGCCCAAGAGGTAGGGAGGGAAGCAGACACTCAGAGAACACACAGGAAAGTATGATTTCTTGGTTGGTGACTGAAGAAACCACTTCTAGTGTTTTAGAGAAGGCAGTGGGGTTGCTGGGTGAGAACGACCCTTTTTGAAGTGAGGGATGACCAGTGATGACAGCCCACTGCATGTTCCCCTTTTGCTCTACAACCCAGGTATGTGTAGGGGAATGTAAGGGTAAGACAAAAACCCACAAACCACTCCTGATGTCTGTATAAATGATGGCCCCTCTTGGTCAACCCTTCATTCAATGAAGGGGAACAACTGGACTGATTAGCAGGGAGGGAGCTGATAGTTGACAAGCAGTGGGGGCAAAGAGCATCAAAAAATCCTCTTCAACAATTCTGAGATTACAGTATCTCAGTGGAAGAGTGAAACTTCTAGAAATATGCAGAATTATCACTCTTTCTCTAAAATTCAATCTTAGATTAGAAATAATAAGGTAAGAGATGTGTAGCGGTACAGGAGGTTTTGTTGTCCTGCAAAAAGGTTTCTTTCACATTATTGATTATATAATTGCATACTGCGATATCCTGTGTAAAAGTCTGGACTGTGATCATATATGTGCTTGAGTAGTTTCTTGCAATTAGGGCAGAACATCTGTAGTGTTAGGTGTTCCTTTTCAAGGTATCCCACTGCAACCTATCATATAACTGCTGTTTGGTTTGGTTACCTACTATAATTAGAATAAAAAAAAAGAGCAGATGTATGTTACCATTTCTGCCATTTTAGTTACTCTTTCCCCAGATTCCCCTTCTCAGTGTTAACCTCAGCACTTGCTCTACTTTATTACTTCTCTTCAGTATATAGATGTTTTATGTTTCCGTTCTTCCAGGTTTACTGTTATGTTGTCAGTGTGGGGCACAGCTGTTCTGATTGCTTTCCTTGACTCACTCTGCTCCTTAAAGTTGATTTTCATATCCCTTGAGAACTGTATTGTCATATCCTATTTTGTTTTATTTGTATGATGAGCATGAAGAAGATAAAAGACATAAGGAAATGAGATACCTTCATATTCAGCTTCTACAACAGGTAAACTCCCTTTCTGGACGTACAGATGCAAAGGAGGTTGAGAGCTCCATCCCTAATACTCTTAACTATAGTCCTAACAAGTTACATATGGTGGTAATATACATCAGTTGTGGTGTGGGTAAGTTATATTTTGCCCATAGTGGTTGTTGGTGTTAATTATAATGGCACAACCCATATAACTAAACTGGAGCCCTTAATGGTGGGTGAGTATATAACCCTATCATGATACATTACCATTTTACAACTGCATTATTTTCAAAGAGACGTATCAAGGAATATCTTTCCTCTTTTTTAAATTCCATCATTGTATAATTCTGCTTCTATGCCTTTGCTTAAATTTAAGGTAGCAGGGATAATGTTATGATGTATTATGTGTATATCCATAAATGTGGCAATATATTCATCATACTTCTCAGAAGTTTATTTTATGATACTGTTAAGTGTGGTAGTTGAAAGAAACAAAAGAATCAGTAACTGAGTAGATAGGAGAGGTACTTCATAAAAACAAAAAATGCAAATGGGATTGCATTGCAACCATTACTAATCAGATCAGATGTTTGCAGGATGTTGGCTGAATGGGAATTATTGAGTTTTAGAGTTGTTTTTCCATTTATTAGTAATAAAAAATGTGGTTTATTCATTTAGAAATTCGCTGTGGCAGTCCTGTACCAGTACCAGATGCATTAATGCTGTGGAATGGCGCTAATGAAATAGGAAGCACATTGCACTACCAATGTAAAGATGGCTTCTACCCTTCAGAAGGAAGTAACACCTCAGTCTGTCTGGGAAATGGAGACTGGGAAAATGCCACACTGCAGTGTAAAGGTAAATGTAATCAAGCTTTGTTTGTTTGAATGTAATACACTGCACTTAGCTAGTTGTCATTATCTGCATGGAATGAATGTCAGCAGGCTTCTACATTTCTGACAAAATAAATCAATGAATGAATCGTGCCATCCCAAATAGAACCAAGATGCTCTCCTCCAAAAAAAGGAAGCAATCTGGTGGTCCCCTGCCATAAACAAACTTTGCAACAAAAGGAAGAAACTGTTGCAGAAAAGAGGAAAATCCCAGGATACAATAAACTCCCCTACCAGCCTCAGCAAGAAGCTGAGATCCCTCATAAAATCCTCCAAAGCTAGTTATGAAAATAAAATTGCCAAAGATTCCAAAGACACCCACAAGGCATTCTATAGTTATGTCAAGAATCTACATGGCAATGCTCAGATCTGCTCTGAGCTACAACAGAATGGCAGTAAATATACTGATCCCAAGGATATTGCCAATATCCTGGCAAATCAGTTCAGTGCCAACTTCACCCCCCTCTCACCCCCTAAACGGCCCATCTCAATACAGGATGATTGCCAAATTTCAGTAATAACGGCCACACAGGTAAAAAACGCACCCTCCAAAGCTAAGAATACAGCATCCATGGGACCAGATGACATCCTGGGCTGTGTATTACATGAAATACAAAATGAACTGGCACCTCACCTAAGTGCCATGTTTAATCATAGCCTCACCTCAGGCTTCGTGCCCACTGAGTGGCACACAGCTACAGTTATTCCACTCCACAAGGGGGGATCCACCTTGGATCCCAGGAACTACCACCCCATCAGTCTGACGAGCCTGATCTGCAAGGCCATGGAACGTATTATCATGGAACTTATAAACAAAGACATTGGCAACCTTCAAACACTGGACCCCACCCAGTTTGGGTTTGTGAAGGGCCGATCTTGACTCCTGATCCTGACTGACTTCTTTGAATCAGTCTCCAGAGCCGTGGATGAAGGTAAGGCGGTCCACACAGCCTATCTGGATCTCGCCAAGACCTTTGACACCATCCCCCACTCTGGAATCATAGATAGACTTAGTAAACTGGGCATTAATCCCTACGTCACTCGATGGGTTGCCAACTGGCTTACTGACAGAACCCACACTGTAAAAGTAGCAGACTCCAAATCCAGCTCCAGACAAGTGACAAGTGGAGTACCTCAGGGTTCAGTCCTGGGACCGCTCTTGTTTGGCATCTACTTCTCTAAAGTGCAGGCCAACACTAAGGGACTCTGGCTAACAACGTTCGCAGATGATTGCAAACTGGGAGCCGTTATTGAATCCTCAAATTATTTGGATACTCTACAAAAGGACCTTACAGAAACAGATGCTTGGTGCCAGAGCCATGGGCTCAAGCTCAATGCCAAGAAATGTATAGTTATCCCCTTTGAGAAAAAACATGTAGACGTGAATTACCACATAGGTGTCAGTACACTAAACAAAAGTGTGATAAGAGACTTAGGGACACAGGTGGACAGTGGTCTCACCTTTGTTAACCACATCGCCACAACAGTCAGGAAATCCTTCTATGTGGCACACCTCATCACTAAGGGTTTTTCATCCAGAAAAGAGGAGGTCATTGTCCCACTGTACTCATCCCTCATTAGACCCATTATAGACTACAACGCCCCATTTGGTATGTACCTCTCAAGACATCTGCAACAACTGGAAAGGCCACAGAAATACCTCACTAAAAGAATCACAGGCCTAAAGCAGATGCCCTACGCTGACCGCCTTAAAAAACTCCAGCTATACTCTGTCGCATATCGTCTACTCAGAGGCAATCTCTGCTTAACATACAAGGCCATGTCAAACCCAGAACTGTTAGACATGCTACACTTAAAGAAATACCAATCCCTCAGAGCCACACACTCCAGGGATCTAAACCTTGTCTTCACAGTAAACAAAACATGCTGGAGGGATAGGTTCCTGACCCAGAGACTCCCCAGACTCTGGATTAGACTGCCCATAGATGTCAAGCAGAGCACCTCTTTGGCCCTCTTCAAAAGGAACCTTGACGATTGGATGGGAGAAAGAAAATTCACCCCGGGGATCACGTCAGTTGCCCTGCTAGACAGGGTTCCAGGGAAGTGTGTGTGGGAAGAAATAACCAGGGAATTGTTATGGCTAGGCTTGTATAGGCCCTAGGGCCGATAGCCTAGTACCAACCTATGAACCTATGAACCTATGAACCAATGTCTAAGCACCATGAACTTAATGGAAAGACACTAACATGATAATAAACATAATGCCTAACCATCCTGGATGAAAACACTGAACACGAGGTACATAGTCACACACCACCACAAATGGACCCAGCTGAGACAGCTGCCATTTTCACCTCCAATTTTCAACAGTATTTAAACAGCTGCATATAAAAGTCTGTATCCGTCTGTCCTTAACAGAATGGTAAATTCAGAAATAAACCTCTCCACTGGAAGTAATAAATTGTATAACAAACTAAGGAAAATAATGAAAAGCAGTAAGAAATCCCCCTGCCCCCAAAACAAAAAGACACACTGAAACAGGCTAGCAAGGAACGAACTTAAGAGCACTATTAGAAAATGCTAAGCAGAGTAAGTAAGGTCACTACAGATGCAAAGGAAACTACAAATCTTTCTTCAGTGGTGTCAGAAAAATTAAAGAATAATGTTCAGCAATACACTGAACTTGTCCATAATAACATCACACCTTCTAATCCCAATGATATATCAGATATATATTAGACTAATATAGTGCTAACTTTGCTCCACCTACCACATTGTTATGCCTACTAGCCCTGAAAAGCCCAAGTCTTATAATCCCTGTCAAAGGCTAGAAGAAATGTTTCTATGAGACTAGGTAACATTTAGACTGCATTTTCCTCAATGACAAGCCTCTACTTTAATGTTCAACCTCCAGTTATCCACAGGGTTTTTTTCCTCATGCCTAGAGAACAATCACTGTGACTCCTCTAAATAAGGATGGCACCTCTACAGACCCAGGTAATTACAGAACCATCAGTCTCACCTGCCATATATGCAGTGTCACTGAATGCATCAATCATAGTACAACTTATTTATGCATATATAGACAATTTAATTAATCTAGACACAACTCTGTCTTGTTTTGTAAAAGGCAGGCCCTGTCTCATGAACCGGGTTGGGAGGGTGGCCTAATCGTTAAGGTGTTTGCCTTACAAGCACAAGGTGCAGGGTTCGAGTCTCACAAGGGATAATTGGCTAGGCTTAAAATGGCTTGCAAGGGCAAATTAGCCTAGTACTAACCTATAAACGTGTTTGAAAAGGTTATAGAGGCTATGGGCATTGTGACTCTGTGCTTGCTGTTTATCTTGACCAAACCAAGGCTTTTGACACTATCACCCATGTTTGTATTTGTGAAAAGGAAACAACAGAACCCATGCATTGTCCATCAGATTGCAAACATAGCTAAACAACCGATCCCAAGTAGTGCTATAGCTGAAACCCTCTCTGAACATAAAATTAAAAGTAGTGAGTTACCACAATGATTAGTGCTGAGCCCTCTCCTGCTTGACATTTACTTTGAAGACATCCAAACCAATATTTCTGCACTATGGTTGACAAAGTTTGTTGATTATAGCATGCTGGGCACTGTTATCTGCTCATCCACAGATACTAAAGTACTCCAGAAAGGGCTGTAATGCGCACATACCCAGTGTACTGTAAATGATTTCAAGATAAATGCAGAGAAGTGTAGCGTAGTAACATTTAGCAAAAAAAGTCGTTCCAGCCTCATATGTTATAAGTGGTACTTTCCTTCAAACAGATATTGTTATAAGAGATCAAGGTGCTTACATGAACAACTCTCTCTCATTTGATAATCATGTTTCCACGATAGTCTGGAAATCCTTCTTTTGGCTCATTTAGGTTCTAAAATATCTCAAGATCCAAAGAAGTCATCTTATCACTGTATTCTTTCCGTATCAGACAATCATCAAATGCAATGCCCCCATTGGTATGTACAAATCCAAACATATTCCTTAACTGGGAAGACAGCAATAATTTTCATCCAAAAATGTTAAAAGCCTTAAATCCTTCAACTCTGTTTATAATCACTATCCTACTGACTGCTCCAGGGTGAACTGTATCTCACTTCTCAGGCCATGAAAGATCCAGACCTATTTGACCTCCTGTTTCTTCACAAATCCAGTGGCTCTACAAACACTCCTGCTAGGGATCTAAATTTACGCCAACAAATAAACAAGTCTAGCTGAAAGGATAAGTAACTCAATGTTTTCCCAGTCTATGGAGTAAGTTACCACTGCAGATCAAACTAAGTCTTCCTTTAAGGCTAGTCCTGATGATTGGATGGATAGATATCAGTTTATATCAGGAATATCATACATGACCCTGCCGGATTTGGAAGATGAGCTCTATTAAGTACTTGCAAAGGGTGGTAATAACTTTTAGCTCTGTGTACTGAAAGGTGTATGTGTTTAGGCCTGATATGGTCTGTATAACTGATTGCCTAGTATTGTTCCTGTGTCCTTCTGTTCCTAAACATAGAGTGCATCAACATTTACATTATAAGTAGAAAACTAAACCAAAAGATGAATACTTAATCAAATAATGGGAAATGGAGAGGGAGCGAGAGAAATATAACAGACATGATAAATGATTTAATGTTTGTGACAGAAGAAACTGAGAATATTTGTGCTACTCAACAAATTAATTAGCGACTGAACACAGGATGGCACAGTCATTACTTGCAGGGAGACCATATATATGTGTATATATATATATATATATATATATATATATATATATATACATATATATATATATATATATATATATATATATATATATATATATGTATGCTTTCAGGGAGCTGTTGCTGTAATGTAACATAATATAATATAAGTTAACATAATGTAATATAATATAAAGTACTATAATAATACAAATAGTTAATGTTATAACTAATAAAGTAATGACTGTGACTCCAGACGAGGAGCATTTGGCTCATTGCTTTAGTCTCTGGTCAAATTGCCATTACAAGCTAACTGTCCTACTTCATCCTACTCATTTTTTAAAAGATTTATATTACACCTTTCTCATGAAACATGAATTCATTTTTTTGTCTCTACCATGTTTTCAGTAAAACAGCTCCATCCAGCCTATCTCTGTAAAAAAAAAAAAACCTTCTAACGTTACATCCACAGAGTTCTTCCCTCTGTTTCTGAATTGTGTCCTGAATTTGTAGGCGTGTTTTTGACAGGTGCTGTTCTTTTGAACTTGCTGATTCTTTAAGACACATGTACATTTCTGTACTTTTTTTGCAAATGGGTTTATATCAACGCAGTATCATAACTATATCTGCTGCTTGATTGAAGTCTATATCCACATTTGTGAAAATTAAGCATAAGCATATTTTAGAATTTTTGCCTTTCTTACTGTTGCCCTTTGCATTGGTACCACCTGCTAATGAAATATTTATTCTTCGTTTCTTAACAGGTTTGCTTGGCTCCCTATTGAAATGTTGGCACTCGTAATATTGAGTACTGAAAAGATGAAATAAATGAAAACCCGGAGAAGAGTGAATCTTGAAAATTACTCTTTTCCTTAAAATTTCTTTTTGGGACATAGGGGCATGCCCCCTGCACCTCATACCCTCAGACTTATATATACCAACCCCAAGACTGACATACCACAGAGAAAAGGGTATATTCCAAGAAATGGATCTTGGCCTTAGTATATGTAAGTCCATTATTTTGGCCCTGCAGTCTCTACATTTCAATCTCCACATTTCAGTTGGTTACTGGTTTGCTTTCTTCCATCACACTGACCCACTGCCATTTTGACTCTTTTCTTACCTCGGTATTCTTTAGTTGATGCCAGTCTCTGTGTTGTACTTGTTGAGTTTCTGTACATTACTTGAATATCTACTTCTCACTAATATTGTCTAACATATGCATTTGGAACTGCAGCATCTCTTGTTTGTTTGTTTCTTTCTTTCTTTAATTGCCTGTCCATATGTCCATATCTATGTGTAGATATCTGTGTACCTACATTTAGTATATAAAATAAACATAAATTACAGAGTGTGAAGGAAAAGTCACCATTAGTTCAGGGCTTACATAGTGGAAATGTTAGCTTTTATATCGTGACTGCCACATTCTCAAAACAAAGCAAACATCTAAGTTTTACATGTTTTCTTATGATAGCAAGATTAAGGGAAGAGAAATCACTAAAAAAAAAATTTATTTTATTTATTTATTTTATTTTAACATTTGTTTACTGGGAAAGTCCGACTTGGAACAAAGCCAGTTTTAAGCAGCGGTCCAGGGAGAAACGCTCCAGCCATTTAGATTAAACTGTTTTGTTTAATTAGAGGACTCAGAGAAAGATAATCAATTCTGATAACCTGAAGAAACATTATCATTTCCACCGAGCAATTGCATGTAGATTTTTGCAATATAGCTGACAGTAGTAGTCTGTTAATACTAACAGATGAGTGTTACACTGATGAACAGATACGTATTGCATTTGCTTTTGTTTCCCAGTTATAGACTCATCTCACCTTCAGCTACAAGTGCTTGGTTTCTAATTTATTGTAGCAGGGTGGTAGAGTGAAACCCCTTAGATTATGTGACTGAGGACATTGCTGAAGATACTTACTACTTCCATATATGTCAGTCAAATACAATCGAGTACAAGATCTTGAAGTATTGGTTTGTTTCTTTATTTACTGATTTAATGAAAGGTTGCTTTTAAGCTGTTCAATAAATTCTCAGTGCAAGAGCAATTGTTGACCATGCTATTTATTTTTACGTCACCAGGAATGAACTACTTTGAAACTTTTTTCAGGTTCATACGTCACTCATCTTACTTCATGTTTATGGAAGTGTCACCTGACTTATCTGCATTACACAGTGCGCTTATAAAATGTCTTTTAGTAGTGCTATGTTTCTTTCACAGGCAAGGTTACTTTATGTTGCCTTATTTGGACAACTGACCAGTGCAGATAACATTTTCTAAATGCAGTTAAGAATCCTGTAACCCCTTGAGTGAACAATACATTTTCAGATGCCCTATTTATTCTCCTTTTTCTGCTCAGCACAGTTCGTAAGAGCAGACCCAGGTAAAATATGAGTACTAATTTTACTAGTCAGAAAGGAGAATGAATTTGCTCAGAATAGTTCCTCACATCAATGTATGAATCCCTGGCCCGTTAAAGTTAGTCCTGTAATTTTTCGGATGTATCTGCTTCAAATGGGGTACTGTATGTTTAGTTTTAGAAGAGATCACTGTTGTTGCATGCACCCTCCTATGGACACCAGTTTTGGGAAAATCTTCACAAGCTAATGCTTGTAACAAGTGAATTCCCATTACCTCTTCTAGCTGAAAGAAGATGAAATAGTTTGTCCAAGAGGTGAGGTTACTTTCCCAGTGCAAGACAGTAACTATAGTTCTGTCTTCAGATGCTTCACAAAGTGAGTTGGATGTCCAGATTCAGCACTTTATGGCAAAGCATCTGTAGTTACAACTAGGATTTCATATGAACTTTCTGGCTGTCAGATCAATAAGGGGAAAACTTGCAAAAACAGAAGATACATTTCTAGTTATGTTGTATATCAGCAAGCATGCTGGAAATCCATCAATGCTCCTTTGTCAAGAGGTTCTGCACATATGAGTGACTGATAAATGCACAGAAACAAAATATGTGATGTTGATGAAGATGTGATGACATTGCAGGTGAAGATGCATGGAAGATGATGATGCTTTGTTCTGATCTGCTGCATTAAGGATATGAAGATGAAGATGACAGTGAAGAAGTAGTGAATATGATGACTCAGTGAAAATGCAGTGAAGCTGGCAAAGATGATAGTGATGCCAGTGAAGATGGAGTACAAATTAAACTAAAGATGAAGATATGATGAAGATGACAAAGAATATACTGATGGTGGAATGAAGATAACACTAATGAAGAAGAGGCACTAAAGATGATATGACGACTATGATGCAGTGTAGATGATGTACAAAAATGAAGATGTATCAGCATCGTTCATTAGCTCAACTTCTTTGACACATCATCAGTGTCACCATCATCGTTTTCAATGCTTCATCTTCATTATATCTTCAGCTTATCTTCATCGCCATTCCATATTCTTCATAATCATCTTTGTTATCTTCATTGCCTATTCAATATTGTAAAGAAGATGCTGAAGTACTGATGATGAAGATGAAGAATCTATGAAAATGATGATGATGATGATGAAGATACACCATCTTCATCTTTTTCAGTCATCTACATTGCATTATTTTCTTATCTTCATCTATTATTGAACTTAATAAATGTAGCTCCCGTGAAGAATCTTAAGCGAAAACTCCATATTTTAGAATCCAACATGATAACAGCATAATTACTGCAAAAAGAACTAGCAAAATCTTTAACATAATATATATATAAAAAATTTTGTATAACAACCGAGTACTGAGCAGGAGTGAGAGTGAGAAATAACAGAAGATAGCAATCCAAGGTGTAAAATCCACGTAGTTTATTGCAGACCAGAACAAACGTTTGTTCTTGTCTGCAATAAACTACGTGGATTTTACATCTTGGATTGTTATCTTCTGTTATTTTCTCACTCTCACTCCTGCTCAGTACTTGGTTGTTTTACAAAATTTTTTATATTTCTCTGAGCAGGGGCGTTTACCTGTGAAGCAGCAATTTGTCAGACTTTTTTATAATATATATATATAATTTTATATGGATCAATTGCGGCATTAATAGCTCCACAGACAATTATCCACATTTATTTTCTCCCAGTTAATCGCTTCCAATAATCCCATCTAGATTTTCCCGTTTGTATCTTATTTCTGCCTCTTTATTTTTCTTTGGATGGCTGCATGTTTAACAATTTATATTTTACCATCGCAATGTAATTCTATCAGTGTATATATCTTGTATTTTGTATTTATTTTAAAGTAATCAAAGTTCCTTTAGACTCATCCATATGTACTTTCCTTTTTCCTTCATGGCCAAAATGCTCATAAAAGTAGATTGATAAATCGTTTAAATTTGTGATCCAGGTTTCTTATCAGTTCAGTATATCTAATTATTTTACATACTCAGAAAATCTTTATAACCTGCAAAGTAAGAACCTCACAATATTCTAAGTATTTTTGTTATGCCACATTGATTTATATTAAGCTTTGATTTATATTAAGCTTTGTAATTACTGAACCATACTGTCTAATGCAGTTTATTCTGTCTTTCCAGTATATTATTTATATTCCTCCATCATAATATCTTGAATTCTCTTGAAAAGCTTTCCCAGAACTCTTTAAATTCCAAAGTCTGTTTGAAGGAAATGTTTATACCATTCCATCAAGACTTTCTCATTTGGCCTTAACTATACTTTTAATACTGGGCCAGATTCCAAAATCCTTTTCTTGTGAATTATAAGAACTACTTTTCAACTGATTCCAAAAGGTAGTCTGCAATAATCATATGCTAATGGGAGCTGGTGAAGCCATATGACCGATTCCAAAATGGGAGTTGGCCTTGTCTCACCAAAGTATTTCAGCATTGTCCACTGACAAGACTAACCAGTGTATCGGCCTAATAGGCTGAGATGGAAGGTTCGCCTACATGCAGAACTAATTACTGCAGGCAGTACTGTACGGAAAGCTGTACTACATGTAGCACCTAGTCCAGCTTACAGTTGGAATTGCCCTGAAGATGATAACCTAGTCCTACATATAGCTGTACTGCAGTTAACTTTCCACAGTAACTAGTCCTATTTACAGAAGAAGCTGTGCAGTAGGCATTTGCCTGCAGTACCTGGTCCACTAGCAGATGTATATGTAGGCCATTGCAGTACCTATTCCCACCTACAGGTGGAACTGTACTACGTATCACTGCAGTGCTAGACCCACATACAAGTGGAGCTATACTGCAAGTGACTAGAGGTGTAATGGAGACTGCCTGCAGTATCTTGCTCCATTCACAGGGGGAGTCACAGTGTAGGCAGTTGTCTACAGCACCTAGTTCTATACAGATGGATCTGTACAGTAGGTGACTTGAGTACCTAGTCCCACATACAGGTGCAGTTGTACTGCAAGCAGCTGCCTGCAATAGCATGTCCCACTTACAGGTAGAGCTGCAGTAAGGCTAAATCTGAGTGTGGGAAGAGGTCAGAATGAAGTGATGTAATCAGCAAGAAAAGGAGGCTTGCTGGAAATGCAGTGAAACATAAAATCATCTAAAAATGACAACTTTGAAAATAAATTAGTTGAATGGCCATAGCTGGCCAACAACCAGGAAGTAACATGATGCATACGATAAGTGAAGGGGAAACCTTTTAAATTTGCCTTATTCCCCACTGCAGTGTGAACTCAGAATTGGTATATATAGTTGGAGGGATTGCTTGGTTGTGCTTGCAGTGTTGGCTGACTATGGCCATTCAATATATTTTTTTTCACTGTTGTCTTTGTTCAATAATTTTCCTTTCACTGGTTTATATTCGATATTTTGCCGTTCGAGTTTTATCAGTACCCAAACATTGACCCTATTTTATGTGTTATAGAGAAAGATAGGTGAAAAGGTAAAAAAGAAGAATGGGTGCACAGGTCCATCTATCCATCCATTCATCCATCCATCCATCCACCCATTGACAACCTGTTTTTCTCATTTTTGCACATGGGGTCAGGGTGTCACTTTATCCATGACAATCACCTAGAACCAAGGTCCACACTGCTGGGTGGCTAGCCCTGATGTACTAGTTCTTTCACACATGCACACTCACACCTATAATCAATTTAGATTGTTCAATCCACCTACTGCATCTCTTTTAGAAAGAGGTAGGAAACCAGAGCACTCGGTGGAAAACCCATGTGAACATGGGGAGGACACGCAGACTGAGCACGTAAGGCACCCCAGCCAAGAATCAAACTGGGGAACCTCTTCCTCTGAGGTGACAGCTAAGGGTTGATTATTTACATTTGTTAAGGAAAGTGTGACAGTACACTTTAAATATAGACTCTGTCCCTGCCTGAAGGTGAAACACCTCTTTTTACGTTTGGAAGAACCTGCTACTTCCAAATGAATGCCAGTAAATAAGTATTTAAGATATTTCACCCTTACAAAGCTATAAGAATAATCCTGAGACTTCATAAGACTATCTAGAGAAGTATCTTCCTTCCCAACAGTAAAAGTGGGCAGGTATATAGAATAAATTCCTTCCAGCTGAAGAAAAATGACAAGTTAAAGTATGCTGAAATATAAATCAGTAGAAATAAATAGAGTTTATATCATCAGATTAAATTATGGGCAAAGTAGTGAAGAAAATGAAATAGACCTGTTTTTTTAACTGATTTTCATTGATTGAGATGTAACAGGCCTCATTTCCCAGCATTCCCTTCAATTTCCTTTTGTACTGGTACTTTATTTATGTATGTATGCATGCATGCTTCTGTAAATTAATTGTTTAATATGTGTCATCTGTAGATCCCACTGAGCTGGGGTCTTTTTCTGCCAAGATTTGAGGAGCCAAAATCCTTAGCCTCTTTATTCCATATCATGTGACTTCTATCCTTCTGACTATGTAAGCCTTAGAACAAACAGTTTGACAGTTTGCAGTAAGCAAGTGTTATTTAGTCTTATAGTCTGTAGTACATTTCAACACATAAACGCAGCACGTTAGGTGCTCAGTCAGTCAGGCAATAAAAAGCAAAACAGAATAGAATAAGATATTTTTTAAATTTTATAATTCTTGTATACAGTATGGCAACACAGATGTTAATGTTTGTAGTTGTCTGTAAAGGGTGTTGTTTATGTTACACACTGAATGGATTTGTCCGAGATGGAAATCTTAGGGAACATTCTCTGAATCTGTGAGAATGAAAATATATGATAATGATGAACATGACCTTAAAACTGGCGTCTTTGCTACTAACTACTTTGAGTAAAGTGTAATAATTTCACCATCAGTTAAGCCGGCATGGTCAGTGTTAGGAAAGAATTTTCTACATCCACATGTGGCACATACATTTCCTATTAACTACTCTGAGTAAAGTGTAATAATTTCACCATCAGTTAAGCCGGCATGGTCAGTGTTAGGAAATAATTTTCTACATCCACATGTGGCACATAAATGAAAAACATTTCTCATGGATATGTGTAAAGAAACATTCAGAAATTATACAGTTTTGATATTTAAGGGATTTGTGTAATATGGAAGTTTTGATGGTATCCATAAAAATTAACAGCACACTCCATTCACATCATTTAGTATAACTATTTTCTTTCAGATCTTTCTTAAAGCTGTTTAAAGGACTCTTCCTTTTACACCTTTCAGACACTGAACCCATTTCTGTCTAGGAAATAATTACATGCATATAAACCTTCATGCCTGCAATATCTGAACTCGTAATTTCAGCAAATATGAAGATTATTTCTTCAAAAAATGTGTCATGCAAATATGAATACTATTTTTTAAAAGTCTCAACATGAAAGATTAAGGAGCTGCAGTTTGTCAGTGTTGAAAAGGTATGATTTAATAAAGAAAGAAATGCTTCCAAAAATCATTTCAGTCAGTTAAATGTCAGTACTTTGTTCTGTTCTGTAGATGCGTGTTGCTTAGTACAAGGTAAAAAATACACTCATAAGTGTCCTACATTAAACAACTGCATTGTAAGGCTTGTTGTCCTGTTGTGACAGAAATCTGTGTACACATACCCCTATTATCTTACAGGTAGTGTAATGTATATTAAGTATTATCTGACATTTTATAACCCATACACACTCTAATCAATATTGTTTGCAGCTATCTAATAAAATTAGGTGTAGTACTTTGTATATGAATTATATTGCAGTCCTTCTGCAGAAGTCATTCATAAACAATGATAAAATATAAACAGCAATTAACAACAAGCTGTTGCAGTTGATGTGTAATACAATGACGAAATCAGTCCACAAATTATGGCATTTTTCCTCTTTTAATAAGCCTGTCCTACAGTCTATATGCATAGTTGAACTGCAGATATAAAGTACGGTATGTTTCTTGCAACAAATGACTGTAGAATATTATCAGACAAAAATGAAAAACTATGTATGCACTTCCTCCTTTCTGATAATTCACACAGTCATAATGTTAATATGTGCTGCAAACTTAAGAAAAATTCATAGATTAATAAATAAAAATGTGAAGACCCCCGTGTACCCTTCCTTTAGCCTGACTGTGTATAGTATGGTGTAAAAAGACATCACAATACAAGAAAACTGAAATTCATACCCAGCATTTAAATGTTGTGAACAGTTGTAACCCATTTAAAAATATTCTGATGCACAGTAGCACATGCAGTATAGAAGCCAATAATATTTGCAAACTAATAAGATGTTAAAAAAAAAAAAAACATTTTATGCATCGCCGCTTAGCTAGGGTTAAAGTATTCCCAGCGCCATAAAGTCTGTTCTTCAAATTTTCCCTTAGAACTATCCAGTTTTTCAGTTTTAGCACTCAAATCTGTTTCTTTGAGCTCAGCACTTGTTCAGAACACGTAAGCACTAAATAAGCTACAAATTACTACAGCACTCAACTTTCCTCACTTGTCCAGAGGAAAACAGTTTTTAGTACTTAATAAATAAGCACCTATCCAGGCATGTCTAAGGGTCAGCTCCCAGTGTTTTCTCCTGTCTACCTGATGAATCTGGGCATCTTGGGGCAATGCAGCAATTGCCTCATGTATACAGACAACCCTGTCCTCCTACCACCCAACACTACAACCAGTGAGAGATGCACTTATATAGCCAAACTGGAGGCAAAGCTCTCTTCACCCAAGACTGGACTAGACAGTTAAGAGAAGAAGGTAAACACTTGCACACCACACCACACTCATCACATAGTCCCTCAAAACCTACACCACCAAAGCACACACATAGAAACACAAAACACACACCTACATTAATGGAGGCTCTCAATAAAAATCTGCCCAAGCAACAGAAACCTCCAAAGCAGAAATGCAAGTAACCTCCACCCCCCCAGCACAACCCAAATGACACATAGCCCACAAACTCAGTGTGCCACTCAACCATAGCCCATAAGGCATAACAATGTACCCAACACTCTAGTCATAGGTGACTCTATAGTCAGGCACACTGATGTTCCATTCACCAGGCTAAGCAAGGAGAAAGTTACTGTCAGCTGCCTGTCAGGTGCCAGGATCCGCCACATAACGCACGGACTCAGTTCACTCCACAAGGACAAATATGACTCTGTCATTGTCCATGTTGGTGTGAATGACCTGAGACATACCTCCCTGGACTACATGAAAAGAGACATGGAGGAGTTCTCCGATCTTGTAGCCCAGGCAGGTATGACCCTAGCCCTGAGTAGCATCCTGCCATCACCCAGAATGATACCACAGTACAAGGACAGAATGATTGATTTCAACAATTGGCTAAGCTTCTGGTGTCATTCTAAGAGGAACCAGTATCGGTCTGCCTGGGATGACATGATCGACAGACCATGATGCTTTGCCAGAGATAGCCTGCACCTGTCACCCTTGGGATTCTGGATACTGGCTAAGGCTCTTGCCACCCCTATAGTGCCTTTTTTAGGCAAGGGTCAAATGACAAATTCACCACTGTGACAGGTACAAGCAAGCAAAATCTGAGGGTAATTCTACTCAATGCTAGAAGTCTAAACCTCAAAATGCACTCACTCAAGGCACTCCGTAAAATGGAGAACGTCGACATCTGTACAGTGACAGAGACCTGGTTCAAGCCTCCAGAGAGCACCCCTGCATTACCAGGCTATAATTCATACCACACTTTTCGGCCACCTAACCTAGACAGAAACACTAAAGGTGGAGGTGTGTCTATATTCAGTAAGGATATCCACACCTCCAGGCTAGTTGCCCAGCATAATGCAACCAATATTTTCCAAGTGCAACTAACTCTGAGCAAGACCGCAATCAAAATTCTACCTTGCTACAGATCCCCCACCATGCCCCAGGATTCCCACTCCTCATTTCTTGATACACTGGAAAATATTAGGGTACAACCCAACACCCTAATAATGGGCGATTTCAACTACCCCACCATTAACTGGGAAAACTACTCATGTACCTACTCTTTTGCTCAAAGTTTTCTGGAATTCATAAATTCCGATGCCATGGATCAATTATCCACACCCCCACCAGGGGCAGCAATATCCTAGACCTGGTCATTACCAACATGGGTGACCGGTGTTCCACACCACAGGTCAGTTCCTCGTTGGTCAGATCCGACCACAAGCTAATCACCCTAGACATCCACATCCCACCTCCACTCCCCCCAGTAGGGAAACCACTGTATAAAATTTCTCCAAAGCCAACTTTGTGCTTCTTAAGTCAGAAGTAGCAAACTTTACAACACCCATGCAGATGGACAATAGAGGTACGACTGCTGAGTCCTACACAAATGCACTTTATAAGCACTTACACGAGTGCATGAATCGTGCTATCCCTAACAGAACAAGGATGCTATCCTCCAAAAAAAGGAAGCCAATCTGGTGGTCCCCTGCCATAAACAAACTCTACAACAGAAGAAAGAAACTGTTGCAAAAGAGTAAAATCCCATGATTGGAGGAACTCCCTGGTCAGCCTCAGTAAGAAGCCGAGATCCCTCATAAAATCCTCCAAAGATAGTTATGAAAACAAAATTGCCACTGATTCTAAAGACAACCACAAAGCATTCAGTAGCTATGTCAAGAATTTCAATGGCAACACTCAGATCTGCTCTGAGTTACAGCAAATGGCACTAAATATACAGAACCAACTGATATTGCCTACATCCTGGCAGATAGGTTCAGTGCTAACTTTACCCCCCCTCTCACCCCCTAAAGGTCCCATCTCAATACCGGAAGAATGCAAAGTTCCTGTAATCACGGCCACACAGGTAAAAACCATACTCTCCAAAGTCAAGAACACAGCATCCATGGGACCTGACAACATCCCAGGCTGCATTCACCATGAACTACAGGACGAACTAGCACCCCACCTAAGTACCATGTTCAATCATAGCCTCACCTCAGGCTTTGTGCCCACTGAATGGTGCACAGCGGCGGGTATCCCACTCCACAAAGGGGGAGCCACCATGGACCGCGGGAAATACCACCCCATTAGCCTGACGAGCCTGGTCTGTAAGGCCATGGAACGTATCATCATGGAGCTTATAAACAAAAACACTGGGAATCTCGAAACTCTGGACCCCACCCAGTTCAGGTTTGTAAAATGCAGATCATGTCTCCTAAACCTGACAGACTTCTTTGAAGCAGTCACCAAAGCCATAGACGAAGGTAAGGTGGTTCACACAGCCTATCTAGATCTCACCAAGGCTTTTGACACCATCCCCCACTCTGGAATTATAGATAAACTCACTAAACTAGGTATAAATCCCTATATCACAAGATGGGTTGCCAACTGGCTCACTGACAGAACCCAAACTGTGAAAGTAGCAGACTCCAAATCTGACTTCAGACCAGTGACAAGTGGAGTACCACATGGTTTAGTCCTGGGTCCTCTCCTGTTTGGTATCTACTTCTCTGATGTACAGGCTAACACAGAAGGTCTTTGTTTAATGAAGTTCACAGATGACTGCAAACTAAGAGCCATAATTGAAACTCCTAACGATGTGGACAACCTACAAAAGGGCCTCACTGAGACAGATGCCTGGTGTCAAAGCCATGGCCTCAAGCTCAGTGCCAAAAGGTGCATTTTCATCCCCTTTGGTAAAAATTCTGTACCCATGAACTACCACATAGGTGGTAGTCTACTTAACACTGAAAGTGTGATAAGAAACGTTGGGACACAGGTGGACAGTAGTCTCTCCTTTGATAATCACATCTCCACAGTAGTCAGGAAATCCTTCTACGTGGCACACCTCATCACAAAAGGTTTCTCATCCAGGAAAAAAGAGGTCATTGTTCCCCTCTACTCATCACTGATTAGATCCAGTATAGAGTACAACACCCCTTTTGGTATGTACCTCACAAGACATCTACAACAACTGGAAATGCTGCAGAAATACCTCACAAAGAGGATTATCTGCCTCAAACAGATGCCCTATGCAGACCACCTCAAAAAACTCCAGCTTTACTCCGTTGCATATCACCTACTCAGAGGTGATCTCTGCCTAGCTATGTCAAACCCAGAGCTGTTGGACATGCTCCACTTAAAGAAATCCCAATCCCTCCGAGCTACACTCTCTAGGGACCTAAACCTTGTCACCACAGAACATAAACAGAACATGCTGGAGGGATAGATTCCTGTCCCAGAGACTTCCCATTCTCTGGAACAAACTACCTATCTACATCAAGCAAAGCTCCTCATTAGCACTCGTCAAGAAAAATCTTGATGATTGGGTGGGAAATCGGAATTTCACCCCAAGGATCACTTCTGAGGCTCTGCTCAACAGGCGCATAGGAAAATAATTTTCTTGGATGACGAAAGCCAGGGTACCTTTTTGGCTAGGTTTATGTAGGCCCTAGGGCCAATAGCCTAGTACCTACCTATGAACCTATTACATATATATATGTATATATATATATATATATATATATATATATATATATATATATATATATATATATATATATATATATGTATGTATTTTTTTTTAACTTGTAGATATTGGCCCTGATTCTGTAAATGATCACTTACACTGAGGACAAGCTGAGAGCAGGTGTTTTGGAACCTGGTTCCCGTACTAATCCTGTTTATAGTTAGACCTTATACCAAAGTAAGTCACTTACACTGAGAGTAGGTCTTTTAGTGTCCGGTTAGACATACACTTAGGGTAACTCTTTTGGAATTGGAACCCCTGTCTACAAACTTACGTATTTAGACATTGCAGTTGACCCTGCCCTCTTGCAACCTCAGCATAATCTTAACAGGTTTATCATTAAAGTTACATATGATTCCTAATGGAAGCTTGCACCTTTAATCAATATTAATCTTATGCCCACTCTGTATGGAGAGTTAATCAAATAGTAAAGATGGTGTAGTTCACCCTCCCTTCCACCCTTCCCCACCCTGAACCTGCATGTGTGTGTGATTTTGAAAGTAATGCAACATCTACACCTTAAGCATATCTTAAGTAAATGATAATCACCTATCTGATATTCAGACTTACGCTTCATTATTAACATACCTAGTAGTTGCACTATAGCAAACTGCTAAAACAGTGACACACATACTGTAAATGTGGTACTCACCTACTGTGGGTGCAGTCCAACTGTAAACATCTCAATAATTTAATTAGTGGTGGTATTCTTCGGTCATGTGACCTGTATGTCATCAACTGGGCATCTTATAGTATCCATAAGTTTAACTGCTTTAATTTTAATTAATGTTTTCATAATTGCTAAAGTTGTCTGACAATTACTGAGAGGATCAAGGCTATGAACTGTTAACATGCTACTTCCTGTAGTCCAGGGTGTGATTTCCATGGCCTTTATTTGTCTACTGTGTAACTCTGAGTCCCTTAACCAGGTGGTACTCCTAGGTCAAGTCTGAAAAAGATATATGTGGATTAGTGCTCTTCCTCTAGTAATAAATACAAATAATTTTAACATATAGTACAGCTTATACTAATATCAAAAAATGGGTGGAGTCTGTGCCCCCCCAACCGTATAACCTAGTAGTCTGCAGGTTCATAATAAAAAACTGTTAACTTTACACAGTTCACTTTACACTTCAGTAGCACAGCTAGTAATGGTATAGTTTACACTTCAGTAACATAGCTAGTACTAGTATAGTTTACACTTCAGTAACATAGCTAGTAATGGTATAATTTACTCTTCAGTAACACAGATAGTAATGGTATAGTTTATACTTCAGTAACATAGCTAGTAATGGTATTTTATAGCACTGTCATCATAATTGTGTAAAGTTTAATTAACAGCTTCTCAATATGCAAGGTGGTGTGCAGATACTGATAAACAAGCTCATTCTAATTAGAACATTGAGCTGAGCACATCAGTTCCAGGCAAGCAACTCTTTACCCCCCACACCATATGCCACTGTTCTGAGCATTTCTTAAGTACTGCCATGTGTTTCCTAAGTATTTAATACACATAGCTGACATTCAGAGTGACAACCAATGTAATAAAAATATGCTGACCTAATACGCTGTACATTTGGAACCTAGCATAACCACTTGAGTACTGTGTGAACTGTCCTGTTATCAAGTGTCAAACAATATGACATGCTTGAGCTAATCGATGTTCAACTAACCTTAGGTAAAGTTTAGTACCATATCCTTGCTAGCTATAGGTCACTCACAATTCAACCCAACATCATATTCATGGGCAATTTCAGTTATCCCACTATAAACTGGGATCAGTAGACAACCACTAATCTGCAGTCTCACAGATTCCTGAATTTTGTCAATGCAAACACCCTGGAACAGCTAGTCTGCGTAGCTACTAGGGGTGCAGATATCCCAGATATGGTATTCACAAATATGAGGGAACATTGCACCCTCACTTTGTGTAATGTCCTCACTTGTCAGACCAGATCACAAAGTGGTAACCTTTGAAATAAATATAAAGGCTAAACTTCTAGCAAACCCCAGAACCTTTAAGAACTTTTCCAAGGATAACTACCTTTTATTAAGTGAAGCCATAGCTAAATTCCAAGCTCCCCAAACTCACATAATATGGTGGTCTATGCAGAAGTGTTTACAAAAACCCTGTACAAGCATGTAAATAACTGCACAGAAACAGCAGTACCAAACTGAAATAAACTTAGGGCAAACTCCAAAAACAAGACCCCTTGGTGGACCCTCAGTATAAATAGGTTGTACAACAAAAGACAGAAAATCCTGCCCAAAAACAGGAAGAGAAAGAAAAACCTCTACAGACTCAACAAGCAAATCAGGGGATGAATTAAGTCCACCAAAGTCAACTTTGAGGCTAAAATCAGCTTTCAGTCTAAGGATAACCATAAGGCACTTTTCAATTATATACGCATCCTTAACGGGAACAACCAACAGTGTGCTAAACTAATAGTAAATGGAACTTCCTATACCAAACCAGAGAATAAAGCAAATTTGCTGGCTGATAAATTTAGCTCCAGTTTCACCCTTCTGTCACCCTAGTTTCCCCTTAGAAATACCCTCTAACATTTCTCCAACTATCACTAAAGAACAGCTCCTCACGTCACTCTTCAGAGTTAAAAATACTGCATCAATGAGTACTGATAATAGGTTCATATATTGTCCCGGAGGCCCTTATAAGCCTAGCTAAGAATTTGTTCCCTCAAAGTCAGCACCTGCTTCCCCTGTCCAGCAGGGATACAGGTGGGATCCCAGGGGTATATTTTCTGTGTCCCATCCAATCATCCAGGTTCCTGTTAAAGAGGGCTAGAGATGTACTCTGGTTTACATGAAAAAGGAGTCTGTTACACAGATGGGGAGTCTTTGTGATACAAATCTATCCCGCCAACAAGTTCTATTAATGTCACAGACCAGGTTAAAGTCATGCATGTGGGTTGCGCGAGTGGAGTTTGACTCACGGATATGCAGCAACTCCATCATGGCTGGGTCTGAGATGGCCTTGTATGCCAGACACAGGTCAACTATGAGCAGTCTGTACGAGACTGAGTAGACAGACAGAGATTTTAGCTTATTTGTATAGGATAGGTGTTTGAGACCCTGGATTTTCCTGGTCAAGAACCTCTGTTGTCTCCCCAGCTGCTGCATGTGATTGGCAAGGTACATGCCAGATGGGGCGTTGTACTCTGCAATGTGTCTGATAAGGGAGGAGTACAGGGATGTTATGACTTCCTTGTTCCTGGATGAAATGCTCTTATTCATGAGGTGGGCCACGTAGAAAGCCTTCTTTTCAATGGAGGCAATGTGGTTGTCAAAAGTCAGGTTGCTTTTAACCTGGGTGCCCAAGTCCCTCACAACTGATTGTGTGCTTAGTAGGGGATAATGATGCATCTCTTGGCATTCGGTTTGAGGCCATGCTTCTGGCACCAGTCATTAGTTTGGGTAAGGCCCTTTTGGAGGATGTTCACGTCACTAGGTGAATTTAAGACAGCACCCAGCTTGCAGTCATCTGCAACTTGGTCAGCCATAGACCACTGGTTTTGGCTTGCAGCTCAGAAAAGTATATCCCAAATAGTAGAGACCCCAAGACCAATCCTTGGGGTACACCATTTGTTATGGGTCTACTACTAGAGGTGGCCTCCCCTACTTTGACAGAGTGTATTCTATCAGTGAGGCATGTTAACTACCCGTCTGGTAACATTCGGGTTGATGCCTAGTTGGGAGAGTTTATCTATTATGCCAGAGTGGTGAATAGTGTCAAAGGCTTTGTCTAGGTCAAGGTAGGCGGTATGCACTGTCCTCTTTTCATCCATGGATTTGGTGACTGTTTTGAAGAAGTCAGCCAAGTTTAACAGGCATGATCTCCCTTTGACAAAACCAAACTGTGTGGGGTCAAGCGTTTGGAGCTTGCAAATGTCCTTCTTTATAAGGTCCATGATAATGAGTTCCATGGCCTTGGAGATCAGGCTAGTTAGACTGATGGGCCTATAATTGCCTGGGTCAGTAGATGATACATCTTTGTGTAGAGGGATGACAGTGGCTGTCCTCCACTCTGCTGGGACAAAGCTGGTGCTCAGGCTTTGGTTGAATAGGATGCCTAATGGAGCTGACAGCTCATGCCTGAGTTCATGTACAATACAGCCAGGGATGTTATCGGGTCCCATGGAGATGGTATTGTTTGCCTTTGAGAGGGCATTAAAGACCTGCTCCCTGGTGATGAGGGGAGGCTGGCAGGTGCTGGGGATGTCCTGATTTACTGATGGGGGGACGGGGGGGTGAAGTTTTCAATGAACCTGTCTGCCAGTAGGTTGAGCCATGGACGAGTTGATCTAACAAAGGCAAATGACATAAAAACTCACTCGGGTATTATACACAAGCTCACAAATTTAGGCATAAATCCCTATGTCACCCGATGGATAGCCAACTAGCTTGCAGATAGGACACATAAAGTTAGGGTGGGGAAGTCCATCTCCACCAAGAGGTCTGTTGCTAGTGGTGTCCCACAGGACTTGGTACTGGGATCTCTCCTTTTTGGAATATACTTCTGAATTCAACGCAAATGCAGAGGGCCTTCGCTGACCAGATTTACTGATGACTGCAAGCTGGGTACAGTCACTGAATCCCCCAATGATGTAGAGATCCTCAAGGAAAGTCTGACACAGGTAAATAATAGGTGCCAGAACCATGGCCTAAAACTCAATGCAAAAATGCATAATCATACCCTTTGGGAAGATGACCACCCCTGTAAATTACAACATTGATAATGCTCCCCTAAGAGTAGACCCAGTGGTAAGGGACTAGTGAACCTACAGTAACCTGAACTTTGAGCACCATGTGTGTATGGTAGTGAGAAAATCCTTCTACATGGCACAAGTGAGGGCATGGCTTCCAGATCTAAGGAGATCACGGTCCCACTATACTCAGCCCTCATTACACCAATAATCAAGTACTATGCACCCTTCAACATATATCTGACCAGGCATTTGCAACAGCTGGAGCAGCCACAGAGGTTCCTCACTAAAAGAATACGGGGTGTAAATAATATATCCTATGCAGACCACCTTAAAGCCCTGTCCCTACACTGTGAATTCTAGGGACTACTGAGGGGCGATCTATGCCTAACCTACAAGGCACTTTTTGATCCAGCCCCGATAGATCTGCTACACATTCGCAAAACAAATAGCACTAGATTTACCTGATCTAAGGATCTAAACCTTGTCTGCAATATAAACAAAACATGCTGGTGCATCAGTTGTGTGACTCAAATATTACCCCTTCTCTGGAGATCTTACCGAAGCCTATACAAATGCAGTTTGCACCAATGGATAAGAAATCACAAATTCACCCCCTGGCTTGTCGCCTGTGGCCCTTATGGACAGGAGCAGTTTGTGCCCTAAGTCACAGGCATATACCAAAGCTGTTCTATCCCCTGGGCATTGAAAATTGGGAAAATTGGGGCATGAATGGCTATACTTAAAAAGGCTTTAGGGCTTTTAGCCTAGTTAACCTCCTTCTTTTTCTATCAGCTGTTCCCATTAGGGGGTCGCCACAGCGGATCATCTGTTTCCATTTCTTTCTGTCCTCTGCATCTTGCTCTGTCACACCAACCACCTGCATGTCCTCTCTCACCACATCCATAAACCTTTTCTTAGGCCTTCCTCTTTTCCTCTTACCTGACAGCTTCTTCCTTAGCATCCTTTTCCCAATATACCCAGCATCCCTCCTCAGCACATGTCCAAACCAGCACAATCTCGCCCCTCTGGCTTTGTCTCCAAACCGTACAACCTGGGCTGATCCTCTAATAAACTTATTCCTAATCCTGTCTACCCTCATCACACCCAGTGCAAATCTTAACATCTTTAACTCTGCCACATCCAGCTCTGACTCCTGCTCTTTTGTCACTGTCTCCAACCGATATAACATAGCTGGTCTCACTACCCTCTTTTAGACCTTCCCTTTCATTCTTACTGGTACTCGTCTGTCACAAAGCACTCCTGACACTCTTCTCCACCCACTCCACCCTGCCTGTACTCTCTTCTTCACCTCTCTTCCACACTCGCCATTACTCAGAACTGTTGATCCCAAGTATTTAAACTCATCCACCTTTGCCAACTCTACTCCTTGCATCCTAACCATTCCTCTATCCTTCCTCTCATTCATACACATATTCTGTCTTAGTCCTGCTGACCTTCATTCCTCTCCTCTCTAGAGCATATCTCCACCTCTCCAGGGCCTCCTCAACCTGTTCCCTACTCTCACTACATATCACAATGTCATCTGCAAACATCATAGTCCATGAGGACTCCTGTCTGATCTCGTCTGTCATCCTGTCCATCACCACTGCAAATAAGAAAGGGCTCAGAGCTGATCCTTGATGTAATCCCACCTCCACCTTAAATGCATCTGTCACTCCCACTGCAGAACTCACTGCTGTCACACTACCCTTGTACATATCTTGTACCACTCTTACATACTTCTGTGCCACTCCCGACTTCCTCATACAATACAACTCCTCTCTAAACACCCTGTCGTATACTTTGTCCACAAAGACACAATGCAACTCCTTCTGACCTTCTCTGTACTTCTCCATCAACACTCTCAGAGCAAACATCGCATCTGTAGTGCTCTTTCCTGGCATGAAACCATACTGCTTATCACTAATCATCACCTCCCTTCTTAACCTAGATTCTACTACTCTTTCCCATAATTTCATGCTGTGACTGATAAGTTTTATCCCTCTGTAGTTACTATAGCTCTGCACATCACCCTTATTCTTATAAATCAGTACCAAAACACATTTTGTCCACTCCTCAGGCATCCTCTCAATTTCCAAGATTTCATTAAACAATCTGGTTAAAAATTCCACTGCCATTTCTCCTAAACACCTCCAAGCTTCCACAGGTATGTCATCTGGACCAATAGCCTTTCCATTCTTCATCCTCTTCATAGCGATCCTCACTTCCTCCTTGCTAATCTGTTGCACTTCCTGATTCACTATCCCCACATCACCCACCCTTCTCTCCCTCTCATTCTCTTCATTCATCAGCCGCTCAAAGTACTCTTTCCATCTGTTCAACACACTCTCCTCACTTGTGAATACATTTCCCTCATTATCCTTTATCACCCTTACCTGCTGCACATCTTTACTAGCTTGTAGCCTAGTTACCTCCTATGATGCTATGATCCTGTGATCCTAAGATTGCCTTGTTCACAAACACTGCTTAGGAAATAAAAATAACAGATTGAAACTAATACTATCACAATACCTATTTAAAATAGTTTCAGTTGTTGAGATTTGGATGACATCTAATGTGAGCTTTCCCAAACATCATAAATTTGAGTGCCTTGGGTCTAAATTTAGGGGTTGAAGGGTTCCGTTACTAATCCATGAGTGTATTCCAGCAACACTAGTTCTTTCTGACAACAAGAAGGAAGTTCTTATTGTCATTATTTAGTTCATATTCATACTGAAACTATGAAACTAGTGACATGCTATCATAAACTGGGGATGGATTTGAACAAACAGAAGGAATACTTGGAATTCCTGGATACAAGATCTGAGCATAAACATATAATTCTATTTAGAGGCTTCAGTTATTCAAACATAAAATGGGTGCAGAGACACAGTATGCTTGAGAGTTCTTACAACTATTATCTTCTAAATAGTAAAGCAAAAACAAATTACAAAACACAAATTAAATAAAATTTAATAACACAGTAAAAGCTGTAGTCAAGAATTTGACTTCTTCAGATTGTCATGTGAGTTCCTGCTTTTGATTTTTGCTCTTCCATGGAAGTTGCTCCCATGGTCTTCTCACTTATTTGCCTTTGATAGCACTGTTGCAGTACTGGGCTCCAAACATACCAGTCTGAGACCATGTCTGCCAATTACTTTCTGATGATAACGTTTATGGACAATAATGTAACTTATGGCAACAACCATATTAGAGTTGTGAAGTTGCTACTCTTGTTCTTGAAGAATGCAGTCATCAAGGGTCTATCTGACCTTCTTAGATTGCTTTGAAGAAGATGCTTCATAAACCTGTTACTACAGGTCAGTAATCATTCAGCATAAGTCATCAGAGGGAGGAGTTAAAAGAGCATCTAAAAACAAGTTTCTATCCCTTTGTGGAAGTTAGGAACCTGTAGCTGGGTCTAGACTAACCTGAGCATCGACTGGATCCCCTTCAAGGTTAGTTGTATTTGTAATGCAGAGATAGACATTTAACATAACCACACTAATGTGCCATTGTATCATGTATATTTTAAGAGAATGATAGTGCACTCGAGTCAGGAAGTCCTGATACTAGGTTCCAGAATGTTCCATTGGCTCCTGTTATTGTGCTGTCATATCATTATAAATCACCTGTGTGCTACAGGATAAAGAATTGCCAGCCTAGATCTGGAACAGGAATCTACAGATGTGGGCTTAGAAGCTCTGGGCAAAAAGTGGAAAGTGCACCCAAAGTAATAACTTCTGAGGACTTGACTACTAATAAATGTACATTAAAGAGAAAAATAAGAAAAATGTTTTCCTTGCTGTTCTACAGAGGTGGGCACATGTTTTCACAGCTGCAAATAATGCAAAGAATATTCATCCATATAAGAAGGTCTGATAATTGGGCCAGCACTGGGGATTTGTGACCTTCCTTTATTTCACTGGTGATTAGGGGGAGTTTGCGCCCTCCTATGACTAGCATTATAGTTCCATACCTCCTTAATGATGGCTTGCTGCAAGAGACATTTTGAAAAAAGTATTGTTATCACATTTTCTTACCTAAAATTATAACTCATTTGTTTAGAAATTCGCTGTGGCAGTCCTGTACCAGTACCAGATGCAGTAATGCTGTGGAATGGCTCTAATGAAATAGGAAGTACAGTGCACTACCAATGTAAAGTTGGCTTCTACCCTTCAGAAGGAAGCAACGTCTCAATCTGTCTGGGAAATGGAGAGTGGAAAAATGCCACACTGCACTGTAAAGGTAATTAAAATCAAGCTTTGTTTGTATTTATTACCCTGCTCTTAGCAGCTTTGCTGTTTGACCGTAAATGAAAAGGTTTAGTTTACTATATTTCTGGCATAATAAATCAAAGTGCCTATTGCCATTAGGTAAAATACACATAGATTTGATATAACAAAAGTGAATATCTCTTCATATTGCTGAGAGAGGACTGACATATTGTAATAGAATGGTAACATGAACAAGCACTTTTTTGTTCATTTAGAATGCTTCTGTCATTTCTGATGTTTGACAATAATTATACTGATGTCTATATTTCAGGATTAGTAGATCTGTGTATCCAATTGCCGTTAGCATGCTTGTTGTCAAGATGTTGTATATGAAATAAATATCCATGCATAATGGAATAAGACAATGAGGAAACAAAAGATGAGTGCATACCGAGTGCCACAAAAGCATTTTCAAAATATACCATGGTAACACTTTTAGTAACGGTATACTTTTACTAAATAAGAAGAGATACAGAAAATAGAATGTAAGACTCTCCACAAAATTTAAAAGTACAAGGTAGTATGGTGCTAATAAACATGGGAATCTGCATATTCACTGTTTTTTATGGACTGCGTATGCATTAATATACTTAGACATAAATCATTTTTTTCAGACAGTCATAGCATGATGGCAGATAACCACTGATGTGCCCACCTCATCTACCCATTAGTTATCTAACTGAATAAGCAAGCTCTTACTGTAGGTTAGTATGAGTGGCTCCCTCCTACCACTAAAAATGCAACATTGAGTATATATGTATACTTATAGACTAATTCCAAGATCGCCACACCTTGGTGAAAATGGAATATTCTGAGAAATGGCCATCTTAGTCTTAATATACATGAGTCTGTTTTTTCAGCCATTGAGTCTCAGCATTACTGGACTCCGCAGGTCCCAACAGTTCAAATGTTGATTGTGTCCTACACCTTCCTTCTCATAGACTGTCTCGCATGTTAGTAGTGACTTCTGAATTTCCTTATACTGTGTGACCATTATTTTCTTAACAATAATGTTGTTTTCATCCGTCATGCTCTCTGCTGAAAAATGCCTTCATTCAGCTTCCCTTTGTTGTCATCTGTTTTTTAAGTTCTACGCAGTTTTCTTGTGCATTTTTTTATACAGCAGATGCATTTCTGAACTTCAGTGATTTCTTTAAAAAACATAAAAGTTTTGAGCTTGTATCCTCTCTTACTTTCCTCTTTTGCTTACTGGTGTATATGCGTATAAGCGTTTGTATTTAATACACACACACACACACACACACACACATATTTATATATATATATATATATATATATATATATATGGTTACACTTAGGAAGAGTGAACACTCACTTGAGTGAATGTTTTTTTACGCTGTAAAAAAAAAAAAAAAGCAAATGCGCACGTGATCATTCATGCAGTCATGTGCAACTTGCTTAGTGTACATCAGCCAGCATTATAGAGTGGTGCATATCGCCATCTGCTGGATCTATGAATGATGTGTAGGAATATATATGGAACCATGTATGTCAGTTCTGAATGATTAATACATTATTAATATATATTTTATATTACATTGGACATCATATTTTATGTTTTTATATTTTTATTGGTATGCGATGTCTGGTTGATTTATATACTTGTTCAATAAGGAAGGATACTTTTACACTTCTGTGTAAGAGGTTGCTTTCTTTATGCCACTTGATTGATGAAATGACTATGAGAAGGTGGTGTAACTTGTGTATAAAGAGTAGTTGGAACACTTTTGGTTAAGTCTGATGAAGCGTCAGTATTGGATGTGAAAGCGCTCATTGTTTTTATTTTTCTGAATAAAGTTCCTTGCACCGACACAGTGTGTGATACCTCTTTGCTGCTGAAATGTTGACTGCTGTTTTTAATTGAGGTACTTTGTTCTCCGACCGTTGTTGTTAACAGAAACTGCAGTTTCTGACAGCAGTCTTTTGACTGGGATCACAGTATAGTGGGTAAGGGAACTGGCCCTTGCACCACTGTTGTGCGATCTCAGAATTAGTATATATAATAAGCAGGGAGTGTGGGGGTTGCAGGGGGTCTTGCCCCCTCCAAGAAAAAGAAAAAAATAGAAAGTAGTAATTGTTCATTGTTTTGAGTGTTCACTCATATGAGCGTTTGCTCTAAACTGATTGCTGGTTATAGAGGTTCACTCATATGAGTGCACATACAGACACACACACACACACACACACACACACACACACACACACACACACACACACACACACACACACACACACACACACACACACACACACACACACACACATTCCTAGCACCTAATGCTCAAACTTTTAGTATAGCCAAAAGTTTCAGCATTAAAATTTCAAACCCATAATTACCTTACTCACTGACTCAATATTCCTTCTTTCAACATGTCCAGCACAATTTCCCAAGTTGTTCACTGTGTGAGTGTGTATGTACTGAATTGCCATTTAAAGAAAAATGTAAATAACTGTGATGTATGGTTGAAGGGACTGTTACATTTGAAGTATATTCACTGAACTGCTGTGGATCAAATGTTGGCTGTGATGGGAATGGGGTTGTGTGGGCTATTTGAGCTTATTTTGTTGAAGGGGGAGGATGGTGCTTTGTCCC
>NC_056728.1:751858802-751901302 GCF_019279795.1 Protopterus annectens | reverse complement strand
ATAAACAAACAAGGAGGAAACAAGTCTTACCCCCTTTGTCAAGAGGCCCTGAGACTATGGCAGTGGGCGACTTCCTCCCAATGCTTTCTGATAGCTATGCACGTCCTGGGGAAATCCAACGTGATAGCAGACAAACTCAGCAGAGTGATTCTGATGCCTCACAAGTGGTCCCTAAAACAAAAAATAGCAGAGAAGATTTTCCGCAGATGGACCCAGCCTTGCTGTGACCCTTTTGCTACGTCCATGAATGCAAAATGCAGCAGCTGTCTTGTCCTTATCCCCCTCCGGAGAAGTCACCAAGGGATGCACTTGTATACGACTGGCCCTTGGGTCTCCTCTATGCCTTTCCTCCTTTTCTGGTGATACCCAAAGTTCTTCAGAAAGCCAATTCCTTGGGAAGGAATTTGATACCCATTGCCCCTTACTGGCCTCATCAAATCTTGTTCCCCTTCCTTTGACCTCATCTTTATGGAGGAGTTGTGGGTTCTGGACCCAGTTCCAGACCTTCTGACCCATGCATCAGGGATGCTCCACCCCTCCCTGCAAACCCTCAAACTGACAGCTTGGCTGCTCCAATTCCAAACATAGCCAGGTTTCCTAACCTTTTTCCATTAGTGAAGCATATCCTGATCTTGTCTCATAAGGATCATAAGAAAGTTATATATGAGCAAATGGAAGAGATTTTCTTCTTGGGCCTTGAGAAACCACATTGACCCCTTCTCTGCCCCTATAGCCTCCATTCTTGAATTCTTGGCAAGTTATTTAATGAAAGCACAGCTAGAGCTACTATTAGGATTCAGTTAGCAGCAATATCTAATTTCCATATAGGTGAGTCAGGGCCGAATGTGATGTCCCACAGACTTTGCAAGGCTTTTCTTAAGGGCACTATTTTAGTAAGACCACCCATTAAAGCCCCTCCAGCAAAATGGAACCTGAACTTTGTCTTATGCCATTTGATTCTTCCCCCTTTTGAACCTGCATCATCCTGTGATCTAAAGTTTTTGACTTGGAAGGCAATTCTTTTGATAGTCATCACTTCTGCTAGGAGAGTCTTAGAGCTACAAGCATCATCTATAAAGCCCCCCTACTGTTTTTCCACAAAGACAGGCTGTCTCTATGAACAAATCCATCCTTTCTACCCAAAATATGCTCAGAATCTAATCTGAACCAGTCCATAGACGTACCGTTTTTTTTCCCAACTATGGCAACAAGGCAGAATATATGCTGCACCAACTAGATGTACATAGGCAGTTACGCTTCTACTTACATAGAACAAAGGATTTAAGAAAATGTGACCAATTATTTGTATAATTTTCAGACTACAAGAAAGGTGCTCCTTTATCTAAAGTCACACTTTCAAAATGGCTATGAGATTGTATTACTTTTACTTATAAATCTCAAAAAATAAGAACTCCCTGACAAAATAAAATGTCATTCTACAAGAGCTCTTCTGCCTTTCGGGCAAGACTACCAATTGATACCATATGTGATGCAGCAACATGGGCAAGCCCTCATACCTTTATCACTCATTACAAAATGGATTTGGCCTCCGGGAATAGGGCCTCTTTTGGATCCACTGTTCTTAAGCATATTCTCCCCTGAGCTACTCAAGAAAGATGGTGCCAGCCAGTTAAGAATGAAGGCAAGATAGGACAACATCACATAAAGACGTTATGTACTCACCATAACGTTCCATGTGTGTTGTCTGTCTCACCTTCATTCTTACATCCCTCCCTCCTTCCCCCAAACTTTGGCTCCTAGATGGTAGAGCGGATACAATTAGAAATAAATGTTCTCTGACCGTCTTCATTGCTCTATAAGTTTTTTGATAGTTTTACTTGTTACCTATTGTTATATCAGCAAACAAGATCTGGGGAGCTTTCCTAGGGCATGATGGGATAGGGTTACAGCCACGAGCTAGTAGAAGACCTTGAGCTTTTGTATAAGGCCGAGTCGGAACCGAGGATTGGTTCCAAACCCAGTTAAGAATGAAGGAGAGATGAACAACACACATGGGACGTTATGATGAGTACATAACTTCTTTTTTTTTTAAATGCATTTTTCAAGTATTTTGGAGGGTGATTGATAAGATTGCTGTAGGTCTAAAGATAGTAATGTCTGCTGAATTTCCTCCTTTGTGCAGAGGGATAATGTGTGCCTTTTTCAGAGAGAGGGAGTGTGGGATTTATGGAATGACCTATTTTTAAGGCTTGAGACAGGATAGGTGATGCTATTGGCTCCTATATTAAGTTACTCACTGGAAGGTCATCAGCTGAAGTAGAACATGGTTTATGAGAAGTTTTATACTGGATTTGGCACAGGTTTGAAGGTGAAAGTAGATGTGGTGACGCGTGGCTGTTGGGTAGGGTTAGGAACAGTTGCTGGAGATTCTTTGTTAGCATTGCTATACTATCCATGAAATAAGAGTTTAATTGTATTGTGGTTTTTGAGTTGTGAGGCATTTACTATTATTCTGAAAAGATATTCTAGCATAGTTTTTGTCTTCTTTTATTTGCTTTTTAGTACGATTGCAAAACATTCTGAAGTTTTCAAGATATTGAGATGTTTTATATTTTTGACATTCTTTCCATGCTTTTTCGCTATGCTGCATTAGCATTCTACTCTTTTGGGATAACCACATTTCATTTTGTTTTTATTCTCTTCCTTCTAGGAGGTGTAAGGCTTTTTGGGATATTCAGGAAAAAGTTGCATGTTGGTCGGCAGTGTGATTGTTCAGATATCTGTATTACTTACACCTGTAATTATTCTCTGTTTCTAAGGAAGCTGTGGGATATGCTTGGTATACATCAGTTTGGTGGTATGCTTTGGATGGTTAGTGTAATCTACTGTGACTCTTACAGGTTTCATGTCTTGATATGACATATTACCTTTACTGGTTAATGCTTATATAAGGAACCAGTGATTGTTTTGTCATTATTTTTAGATGTGAAATGGGTATATGGTTACTGTTCGATGACATGGCATTTGATCAATAAGGAAACTACTCATAACACAAGTGGATAACTTCAGCAGAGTTGCAAAAAATGCTGATATATTTTTCTGCTGTTATTCATAGGGCTGGAAGGGAGATACATAGATAAAACTCTACTTTGAGATAAGATGAATAATAATCATAATTCTGAACCTTTAATTAGATTCACCACTATATATATAGAAATAGCCCCCAAAATAGAACGTCATAATGGCATTGGCACATTTTATCAGCTGACAGATTGTTTTTTTTTTGTTTGTTTTTTTTTAATGTGTACCAACAAGCTGTCAGAGGCAGACAAGAGGAATGTTTGGGACAAAATAAAAATCATATATGCATATATATATATATATATATATATATATATATATATATATATATATATATATATATATAGGGATTTCTGTCAGGATGGGGCTGACTATTTTAGATACAAGAGGCAGCAAGCTCTGTGGTAATTGCAAAAACTGTATGCATGTAAAACTGAATATTTTACTTCAGTTAATGTACCTAAAGCTTTGCAAATCGGGCAGTAAATCAACAAATCACCTCTAATAAAGACTGGGTAATTTATTTAGCACTATGCACATGCACATGAAGGGCAGACCTCCTGTATATGGAAAAAAAGGATTACACTGCACCTAAGTGCCATTATGTGAAAACACAGTAGAAGTGTCTTCTGTAAACTGTCTTTGGTTTATGGTGGAGCTATTTATACATATGTAGGTCTTGAAAGGATGTGGGGCAAGTTTTCTTTGAATCAGAAACATACCATGCTGAGCAACACTATTGTGTGGGAGCATTATTTTCCCCAGGAATAAATGAGGAATACTGACTATTTTATAAAGCTTAGATATTAGTCTTATGTTTTTAAAAAATAAATTATTTCTCAGGAATTTAAATCTCTTGCTGGTGGCTATTATGAGCTGGATTCTGTAAACTTCATGCAACTCAGTGGATTTCAGCAAGCCAGGTCATATGCAAATGTGCCATGATCTAAGGCGAATACCTCAGCACAATGCAGATGCAACAAATAACCTGCAATGTCAGCACAACTATAATCAGTCATGGTAAAACATATTCATGAAAAATGCATCCATAAAGTAATATTTGTGCATTACCAATGCATGTCTAGGGAAGGTATACAAGCTCAACAGAACCTTTCAGTAAGATGTGGAAATTGCTAGCTTAAGACAAATGTGCATTAGCAGTAATCATGAAAAGTGTAAAATATTTGTAAGCAATTATGGATATCATTGTAAAACTTAGATAGATGTATATACATATAACTATCTTTATTTGCAGATTCTGACATAATCTGCAAAATTTCTAATAGAAAAGGAATTAAGTAAGGCTAATGGCAGTCACGGCTTCATCGGCATGGGTAATAGTAGCCAACAATGGGTGTGGGATGTGTGGAGAACATAAATAACACACACATGTCTAAGGAAACAGGGCGATAGAAAAGTAGATGTGGGTTGAGGGTGAAGAAGAAGGGTACACAAGAGGGGTGATAGAATAAGAAAGTCAGAGGGAGAGGCAGAGGGGTATGGGCATTTTTTTTGGCGGAAATAGGTCTGATTTTTGTTGTTGTTGGAGAATAGAAGGAATGGAAAAGACAGGGAAAGAGGAGCTGGGGAAAAGTATGTGTACAGACATAACAAATACCATAAGACATGAAAAAGATTGGTAATACACATAAAGGATAGTTAAGGTGTGTAGACAGTACATATATGGACTATATAACATGAGTAAAGGAAACGTTTCAAACACGGTAGAGATACATACCATCCATGGTACACCTCAAAAATACATATTACCAATGCACAAAGCAATGGTGAGATGTTGCAAACTGTGTAACAGTCATAGAAAAAGGAGTATGACTGATAGTAGATATGTGTCACAAAACAGTAAATGAGTAGTATTGTGATCGCAGTACACAATGGACATCAAACACCATCATCTAGTAGGCTGTTAGCAGTACAAGTATAAGCCAAGCAACAGCAAGGATGATCAAACCAGTCAAGGAAATGCAGGGGCAGACTAGGACCTCCAACCCTGCATATGATAGGCAAACAACTAAGCACAGTGCCAAACAGCAATGCTGTGCCAAAAGACTAACGTGGCTGTGTAATAAATAAATAAGTGTACAGACCAGCAACACAGGAGAAATGGGATCCATATGTCAGAGAATGCTTTCCATATCAGAAGAAACAGGTATACAACATGCAGTGACATTAAATAAGTCAAACAGAAGAAGGCTTATCACACATGCCCACACCAATGATATTGTAATGAAGAAAGTGGTGATAAATGATTGAATAATAAAAGCAAAGGAATGCAAGCTTTTGCATAGACAGGAAGCTTCCTAATGTCTAGGTAATGCAAAACACACAAGTACAACATAAACATTGATGGAATCTGCTCAATTGCCACCACCTTGTGTGCGTATGCCTTGCATGTGTATGATACCCATCATGGTGGGACAAGGTCATATTATACCTACATTACATTGATGATATGTGCCAGGAAGGTAAACATATACATAACATATGCCATGTATATGTGAAACATATAGGCCAAAACTTTAAGCTGGAATGGAGATGGACAACAGAGGTCCACATCAGTGACGAAATGCTAGCAAAAGAAAGCAGACAGAATAAAGAAGGACAACCATAACTAAGGAGACACAGTGCACATGCATGTGTCCACAACACAAGATGGACTGCAAGTCTTCGCAAGGTACATTGAAGCAAATGGCCAACATCTAATACACGTGTATAGTGCATTGGGGATGGCTATAAACATGTTTCTGTACAAATGACACAAAGAACACAGTAATGTGTAACAGTCAAACAGATGGCATAGGTACACCACAATTATCTTTGAATATCACAAATCCATATATGCTGCCATGCAAACATAACACAACAGGTGGCATACTCACCATCAATGTTATAAGTATTATAGTACATGTGTAAGGCTGATCAAAGGACAATCAAAGAATAAAGGAAAAGTACAAAAGTGTAGCAGAACAAAATGTAATAAGTGCTTATACCTAAGTAACTATTATGAAGGCAGTTCAGTGTTGGCCATATTGGGGCCATACCCATGTACATCCACGTAAATCAATACATATGTATTACAAATGCGTACACACGGACATGTATCATAACTTGTGTATACATGTGTTAACATAAACTATGTTCAAAAAGACTGGTTAATGCCATAGTTAAGATATGGACAAAAATGGAGTCATAAATGATGCATCACCTATGTATATTAAATAAGGGACCACTGAATGTCAATGCAGTGCATAAAGGATACATGTGCAGATGTAGTTGTCACAGTACTCTGAAACAACAGTAGTATTATTCAGCCTCAACTCTACAGCTCTTAACTGTTTTTTTAGCTACCTTACTAATCGACAACAGGCAACTAAATGGGATAATAAACTCCGCACCCCTCCCAGTCTCTGTTGGAGCTCCTCAGGGTTCCATCCTTGGCTCTCTCCTTTTTATTTTGTTCACAAATAGTCTAAACACTGCCACTAAATCTGCTTCTATTATTCAATATGCTGACAGCACTGCTCTTATTTGCTTTGCTTCCACACCCCAGGAACTCCAAGATAAATTGCAAAAGTCATTTTTAGATATTGAAAATTATCTAAATGAACTTCAACTCATCCTAAACCTAAACAAAACAAAATTAATGATCTTCTCTAACAGGAAATCCAAAGCAAAAGCACCTCGTCTCTCCATCTACTCCACTAAATGCACTATAATAGAACCAGTTAACCAAACAAAACTACTGGTGCCACAATAAACAACCTAACATTCAATAAACACACATCACTCACAATTAAGAAAGTTCACATCAAACTTGGTACTCTGTATAGGGCCACACCTTACCTTACTCAAAATGCCAGATTAGCCATAGCCAGATCCCACCTCCTACCTACTCTTCTCTACTGTTCTCGACTTTTGTCTGATTTATGTCTACTTAATTCCTGCTGTAACAAAATAGCAACATTTGCTGCTAATATACCCAACAGGACCCATCATCGCCTTGCTCTTCAAACATGACACTGGCTTGAGTTTCCCAATCTGTTATTGCTCAATCAGCTCTCCACTGCCCACTCCATTATCCACAAACCTGAAAACTGCCCTGCACTCTCCAACCTAGTGCAACTAAATACCAACCCCAGGACCCTTAGATCATCTGATAAACTTATACTCAAGGTGACAGAGTCCCATGAGTACTTTGGTGATTTTCTCTTCTCCTTCAAAGTAGCCAAACCATGGAACCTATTACCGCAGAATATCTTAAAAAAACACAGATGGTCATAGCTTCAAAAAAATTCCTAAAGGAATACCTTACTCAACAGTGGCTATGCTCCTGTAATACTCCTGACTAGTTTCTCATGCCTTCGATCAAATGTTTTCTATTCTGCTATCTTCTTGTCTTATTTCTACCAAATGAAAATACCACAATGGTTTATGTTATATATCTAATGAGTTTCATATTACTGCCTGTAGTAAGGCTTAGGAAATGTAATGTTTTCTGTTTCACATCCCCCTTTTTGTAAATTGTGATTGTTGGCAGCTGTCAAACTTATGTATATTGTTTGTAAATCTTTTAAAAAGTTTTGTCATCTTTTTGTACTATTGTTATGGAGCTTATCTCCCTGGGTTTCCGCTGAAAACAGGCTACTTGCCCAGCCAGACTCTACCCAGTTAACAAATGTAAAATAAAATAAATAAATATTAAACTGTGTTTTACTTGACACAATAATTGCCTGTTCACTGTACACACATAGTCATTGTGCCAGTGGGAAAATATAACCAATAATGTTACATAAGGTACATAAGGTACTTAATCAATGACGTCATGTTTTGAAAGATCTCTCTTGCAGTCTCCAGGAAGGAGTTGTGCATGGCCCACACCATGTTCTGAAAAAAGTTTCCCATCATATCCTTCATTGGTTTCTGAAACACATCATGTCATCGACATCAAAAATCAACAGACAAATGGGTGCAGTACATACACATGGATAACATGTGCATATAAACATACTTGACTGACATTACCATGTCAAGTGAGAAAAATAGTAATAATGTGATTTGCTGTAATCCCCTCTAAGAGTATACAGGAACAACACAAGCAGAACAATTGTGTCCCACTTACATTATGCTAACTGTGACAGTCATAGATGTCACATACAGAGACAGAGTGTATCTGATATAACTATAATATGCTGCACTGCATGCATATCAGTACGTACACATACAGATTAAAGGAGTAGCAGCACTGCCCATATGTCTGCAGTAGTGACAGCATGTGATGATCATGTAAATAACAATAATAGTAATGCATGTGTCATTTTCTAATGTGCGTCTTACTTGCAGCAGTAGAATAAAGCCACATATGATCTGATATGTGCAAGGTTTATCATGACATCTGTCCAAAAAGCGTGACAGGTATGTGAGATGTGTGCACAACGGTGCCTATGCCATACAAAATAGAATATTGAAAACACTATGGTGACGGCATTACATAAATGGAAGGTCACCATTATGTGGTTGAACGTCAAGAAAGATCTCCCTTGAGATCTCATGGAAGGAGTTGCACATGGCCCAAACCATGTCCTGAAAAAAAGTTTCCCATCAGGTCCCTCATTGGTTTCGGAAACACGTCAGCTACTTCATCTCAGATCTGATCCTGAAGGTCTTCAGAGTGGTGTGGTTGTGGATGTCTTCTACACTGATCCATAGGAACAATGGCAGATTCAGGTCTTGATCTTTTTTCATCATTATCATCATCATCGTCACCATTAGGGTTCCTGTCCTGGTCATCGGTGTTTGACTCATCTGGCAGTGGTTGGACACATTGTTGTCATACATTTGGTGAAGTGGCATGGTTCCATGCTCTGTCATATTTCAACACACAAACAAAGTTATAGGTGCTGATTATGTTTTAACTTATCAAAAAAATTATAATCATAAATTCTGACAAAGTACACATTCTACATGTTTTAACTATGTATGCAATGTTACACTATGGTCTGAGCTTATGCAACTATACTACCGTATTTGAAGTTAGGCATACATCCAATCCATAATAAATTAAAAATGGTGTGTAACATACATCACAGTCATATGCTAAATATGTCCAAAACATTAGGTTGTGGCAAAAACAGAACATAACCTGAATGTAAGAAAAAAACACCTAATAATAACACATGACAGCATTAAACATGAGATGATGTGCATATTAATGTTATTCATAATAAATCACTACATATTGCACATACCTTGCAGATGCATTATAGGAAGTCTGCCATAATATTAACATGCCCGAATGCTATAGGAATACATATCTAAACCTGGAGAATAGAATGTGTTACTGTTATTTCTGGTGACTTTAAGGTGAAAAGTAATAACACGTACATCTCTCCCTCTGCTGCTGCACAGGGTTGTCCATGCATTCCATGCACAGAACTGTATTGGTCACACGATTGTCAGCAGCTGCAAACAGAAAAAGATATGAAGTATTACAACAGCAGAAAGATTGTATTATTTTAGTATGTAATTACTGCTATGTAAATATGTAAAACAAAAGAACAGTGAAAATATAGTTATTAGTTAGCAAGGAGTGCCGTACAGTACTGTATCACATTTTGCATATTCAGTCACTGTTTCAGTTTCTCTACTGTGCAAACATGATGACAAAATGGAGGAAGCTGGAGTTAAACCTATGTGTGTGTGTGTGTGTGTGTGTGTGTGTGTGTGTGTGTGTGTGTATATGTGTGTGTATGTATATATATGGGTCTAGGTTATAACGTCGACAGATGGGAAGACCGACAGTGAAATCCTGACGGACGATGAAGATGATGAAAATGGAGAGGTGGCGAGATAAGAGACAGGATGTGATGTATATACGTAGCGTAATTTAGGTGTGAGGTGCCGTTAAGGTAAGTGTATGGTGTGGTGCGGTAGGTAGGGGTGGTCTGTAGGGGTAGGGGAGTAGGAGTTAGGTAAGGATGCAGTGAGTTAGGTGAGGATGCAGTATTAATGCAGTAGTTTAGGGTTAGGGTTTATGGAAGGGTGCAGCAGTGAATAGGTTAGGAGGTGAGTAGTAGTGTTTTTAGAGTAGGGGTGGGGTGGGTGAGTTACTTTAGTTTAGTTAGGGGAGTTAGTAAGTGAGTTAGGGTGAGGGTTGTGTTTTAGTGTCCTTAGGTTTTGTTTGTTTGTTAGGATTTAGGTGTGCTGTGTTTGTGTGTGGTTTTGGTGGTCCATGTTTTGTTTATTGGTTGTTGTGATGATGTGTTGAGTGATGTTGTTGTCGATGTGTGTGTGTGTTATAACCTAGAACCATATATATATATATATATATATATATATATATATATATATATATTATTAATGTGTAGTCCTCCATGGCCTAAGTGCTAGATGTGTAAAATCTAATGTGTTACAAAACAACTGTAAATCTTTCACATGGTATGTGCAATAGTAAATAAATTACTCCAAAAGAGGCTATACTGGGATTTGAGCCCACACATAGGCATAATAATGTGTACACTGGCCTAGTATATTTGTGGATAACTTCAGAATGCATCGACATGTGAATAGACTCTTTATAGATTAAAACATATTATGCTTCCATGTAAATTAATATTAGTGTTATAGATCTACATGGAATACACTTGAAACACAATGAATCACCTAAATATGTATGCTTACTATATACTTATATGATAATGTAGGTGTTAAGGCATGTATTATGCAACATTCTGTAGGCATCAGGTGACTGGTGTCAGACTGCCACAACGTACAGCAAAGATCATCTGTATCCCTCCAGTGTAGCTCCTCATAGTGATGGTAGACCTACATGCCTGTCTGATAAATCACAGTTTGCCCATGGTGCTCCATCATTATCCAGTTCCATATATCAATCATGGGGATGTTCCTTCAGTATCCATGCATCCTCTGCTCATGTTTAGCATAAGGAGGTGAGCATCTATTTCATCTCTTCTTTGGTCCAGTTCAGCGCTTGGACTCACCAAAGCCTCCTCTTATTTGACATCCTCAATATGGGTATAGAAATGTTTGATAAAATGCCTTTAAAAAATATTAACTGAGGTCCCACTCTGTTTGCAGATGGCAGTGGTAGGATAAGAATAATTGTCATTGTGATTATGTGAGGTAGTGCCAGCTGTGCGAGGGAGAGTGAGACAGTGCATTTGTAACCAGTGTCAGAATAGCTAGTTAGAGTTTTGTAAAGAATTATATGTCATTTGAATATCAAACTGATTTGTACAGATGCTTGCATTAAAAATGTATCAATACTGGGTCCTGCAGGACAGAAAAGAAATATACGTATATGTCAGAGTGTACTGTTGTAACAGATGAAAAGTATATATTTTAACAGAGGATACTGGAAGGGAAGGAATTAAATTCAGCCCAGCTAACCTTAAGAAAAATAGCCTGAAATTAAATGACTTAGTTTAGGCCATAAAGATTTTATCTCACAGGTCTGAATGCAGCCAGAGACACAATGTCTGTTGAAAAGTCTGGCCTGGGTTCTTGCTCTGTTGTCATTAGTGGTGAACTAATTGCTACCATGGGGTGCCAGAGAATGGCTTGTTAGTTTCTGCAGGAAGGGTGGAAGTGTTGGAATTGTTTTACAATTTCCAGATGCTGTAATAAACCGTATCTAAAGTTCTATGTTTGTATTGTGGCACATCAGTGCCAAATCCTGGCTCAGTTTTGAGTGAGTGGGTAATGTGGGAACCACAGAGTCAGGCTATCAGATGTGATGTCATTCTGTAGCGAGCATTGAAATTGTAAATTAATACTAGTGAGAGATGTGAGGTGTGCTCTCTATTTTTGGACCTGACAAGCCACTCATTCATGTCAATCTTACCTTGCTTTAGGAAGTTACTAGGCAGCAGTAATCCTTCAGTCAGTTAAAAAAATATATAGAGATTAGCAAAATGTATTTTTTTCTGTTATTTGTGTGAGTCTTTCCATCTATTTTTTTTAATTACTTTGAATGAAATTCTGGTATTTATTGTAAATAGATAATTTAGTATTTTCATATTTTTTTAATTATTTATTATTAAATATATCTAAACCTTTCATCGTGGCGGGTCTTTTAGAAAATATTTAACCTTTGAGAGTACTTGCATTTTTTTAGTGGCACTGTAGCTACACATTCCTGAAAGTCTTGCTGCTTGGTTAAACACTAACATTTGTATAAGTATTAATTTTAATAAGTGTAATTGGGTACCCTGGTAAGAGCTTAAAGTAGCTGGCTTTAAGTTTTCTGGTGCAGTGAATCTACCCTATAGTTTGGGTGGAGGTGGCAGACGGGGTAAGCCGTGACAGCCTTTCCCAGGTGTGTGTGTGTGTGTGTGTGTGTGTGTGTGTGTGAGCGTGAAAATCAAATTTCAAAGAGAGTGTGCGCGTGTGTGTGTGTGTGTGTGTGTGTGTGTGTGTGTGTGTGTGTGTGTGTGTGTGTGTGTGTGAGAGACAGCTATTTTTAACAGGGATACTGAGACCACTGATTTTACAGAGAGGGTTGTGGAAAACTTGGCTTGTAACACCTGCCTAAGTACTCAGCTCTATAGTAGTCTGTGGAGAGTCTTATTTGGGGTCTGGCGAGCCCAGCCCCAGGGCTAGAGTGTGCAGTCCCTTTGTGCTCTTAAGGCAAATTGTACTTGGTGCAGAGAGCTGTATCTAAAAATACTGTGTGTGTCTATTTTTTGACAGTGAATGTTCCCCTCTGGTGTCAGTGGTGAGGACTGAGGTTCCTTGATGACTGCTCAGAGGAGGAACATCACAGTAATATTTTAAAATTGGCACATATAAGATGGTGGCAGAGTATTGGTGGGCATCAGGCACATGTTACAGATATTCCCATTTATTGATGCCTGTTGGGCAGTTTTACTGAGCACTGTGCACCCACGTCGAGTGTTTGGTTAGTCCTAGATTACAGAAGTTACATGGATGTTCGCTAATGGGATTCCAAAACATTGAATGTTAATGAACCTCATTAATTATGTATGGAACAAATGGTACTTAAAAGGTATGTCTGCTTATTTTATTTATTTATTTTATTTTATTTTGCATTTGTTAACCAGGTTGGTCCAGCTGGGTAAGAATTTACTCTTTTTCAGTGGAGACCTGAGGGTGAAAGCCCCAAACAGACATACAGGTAGAGACAAGTTTACAATAATACAGAGCAAAACAATGTCATGAATACAATGATTAAGAAAAAAAAAATGATGTACTCCATGGAATTAAACATATCTATATATAAAAATTTAATAATAAGGTTGTAAACAGAAAAACAATGATAATACATCCAAGAGGTATGCAGTAAGGGAATTAAGGTTATAGGTAATCATTTGAAAATAATATGGCATTATTAGATTAGTGGCTAGAAGGAGAAATTGTGTATGTGCAGGGGGCCTCAGATCTGAGGAAGAAACTAGTGCAGGAGTAAAAAAAAAGAGAAATGTGTATGTACAAGGGGCCTCAGATCAGAGGAAGAGATGGTGCGGAAGAAGAAAGTAGTAGAGGAGGGATGTAGTGATCTAGAGGGAGGGTGTAGAAGGGAGAGCATATATACGTTATAGAAATAGGCAAGGTCTTATAGATCAGACATAGTGGTAAAGTCGGTATAGGGAAAGGGAGGGGTTAAGTAGGGTGGTTGCAGGTACATATAGGGTTGTTATGGAGATACAGTATCAGGTCATGTTTGAAGTCAGAAAGGGAGGTAAGGCTTCTGATTTGGAGTGGAAGATTGTTCCAGATAAGGGAAATGGAGTGTTTATAGAGTATTTTACCTATGTTCTTATTGGGTCTAGAGACTTGTAGTAAGTGTTTATCGGAGCTGCACAGGGAATGGGGAGGGGTGTACCAGGAGATCAGGTTGGACACAGATGGACAGTCAGAGTTAGAATTAAGAATTGTAAAAGCTTGGATTATTTGACCTTTGGCCAGAAAGTGTAGGAGTTCAAGCCAATGTAGTTTTGTGAGTGCTGTGCAGTGATGGGATTTATAGGAGCTGCTGGTGACAAATCTAGCAATTTTGTTGTAGGTTTGGTCAAGCTTTGCCAGCAGGTTATTTTGTAGATTAGAAAATAGAGGGGGGCCATAGAGGAGGGTAGGGAGGAGATAGGATTGCGCTAGCAGAAGTTTTGAGTTGTGGTCAGGAATTTGCTATTTCTGTAAAGCAGGCCCAGTTTTTGGTGTGTTTTCTTTATGGAATGAAGTATGTGGAGGTCTAGTTTGAGCTGGTCATCTATGATGACATCCATGAGTTTAGTGTGTGAGTCTGGTCTTATGATGGTGCCATTTAGAGAGGATAAGAGAAAGCTGAATTTGTGTTGGGCTAGAGTTTTAGGCAGGAATAATACGAGCTTAGTTGTAGAGGGGTTCAGGATGAGGTAATTATTGGTGAGCCACTTCTCAACAGCATGAAATGAAGTTTGGGTGGAATGGTGGAGGTTGTTGATAGAGTCAGAAATGGAGATCAGAGTTGAATCATCTGCATACTGAATGATAGAGGAGAGGTTACAGGCAGTGTGTAGGTCGTTGCTGAAGAGACTGAAAAGGAGGGGGTCCAAGAATTGAGCCTTGAGGAACACTGATCTGAACTGCCAGAAAGGGAGAGAAGGAATTTAGCCATTTAACTGATTGTAGGTGATTGGACAGGTAACTTGAGAGCCAATTAAGAGTGGGGATGGAAATGTTCAGCTGAGAAAGTTTATGAAGTTGAAGGTTGTGAGAGACAGTATCAAAAGCCTTTGAGAGATCTACGAAAAGGCAGGACACGAGTTTATTATTGTCTCTGGCCTCAGCTACTGTATGTGAGAAGGATAAGAGTGCAGTTTTAGTACTGTGTTTAGGTCTGAACCCATGCTGGGTGGTGGTTAAAAGATTGCTTTGAGTAAGGTGAGAAAGTAGTTGAGAATAGATACACTTTTCAAGAATTTTGGAGAAGGGAGAAAGAATAGCAATGGGATGGAAGTTAGATGGTTCTGTGGAGTTACCACCTTTATGTAGTGGGATAGTGTAGTATTGCTTCCAAATAGAGGGGACAGTGGATTCTTGGATTGAGTAGTTGATTAGAATGGTGATAGGAAGGGCAATAGAGTTAGCAGCAAGTTTAAGGAATTGGGGAAATAGGTTATCAGGGGCAGGAGAACAAGGTTTGAGTTTACTGAGGAGAGTTTTAATATAACTAACAGAGACAGGTTTGAGCATGAAGGGGTCTGAGAGGTTAGTGGAGTCAGATTGGGGATGTGAAAAAGGTGTGGATTTGGTAGTGGAAGTAGTAGAACTGGAAGTGGAATTAGAGGTAGGGATGGGGTTGTTGGTGGTGTTAGGTGCTAGTTTGGAAATGGTATCAATGAAGTAGTGATTTAAATGGATAGCTGTATCCGAGGGAGAATGATTGGAAAAAGGGTTGGGAGATGTGGGTGAGCCAGGTTTGAGAAGAGTTTTTATGGTTGTCCAGAACTTCTGGGGGTTAGAAGTGTGCAGAGATTGGTCAGAGAAGTGAAAGTTTCTTTTGTCCTGGTTGAATCTTTTTTTTGCAAGGTTTCTAAGTTCCCTGTATGATTGTAGGAGGGCAGGATATTTGCTTTTCTGATATTGCTTCCAAGTGGCATCCCTTTTTTGCATAAGGTGGAAGGTTTCTTTGGATAGCCAGGGGGCATGTTTAGCTTTGACTTTTATTTTCCTGATGGGGCAAGAGAGTTGAGTATGTTTAGGAATGTCTGGTTGAAGTAGCTGACTGCGTCGTTTAAAGGTAGAGAGTATAGGCAGGACCAGTTAATTTTGGAGAGGATTTCGCCGAAGGAGGTGGTATTGAATTTTCTTAGGTTACGGATGTATTTTATGAGGTGAGTATTAGTGAGGTTGGGTGAGTATCTAGTAATATGGATAGGCAGGTGGTCACTGATGGAATCAGGTAGTGTACCTGGCTGGTGGTACCAATTTGGAGAATTTATGAGAATCCAGTCAAGGATAGAATTGGAGTGGTTTTTGCCAAGGTGGGTGGGACAGGAGACAAGTTGAGCTGCTTGAAAGCTACTTTCTCAAAGGTAAGCTATCACCTGCTTGCATTGCTGTTGTGGAATAGAATACCATTATCATTTTCCTATGCTCATAGTGTTCTGTGAAAAAAACAAGAAAACATTTTCATGGGTTAGTTATGTGTAATTCTCTGCATTACAAATATGTCTGTTACATAAAGGGTGAGGATAGAGTTCCCCATTATGCATGCATATGGTTACATGTCTATCATTATCATAGGGGTTTTCTCCATATGCATTTGTATGGCTACAAGTAAACCAACCTAGGTGAACAACATATACAGGCAGAATCTGCTCATAATCTGTAGGTACTGCAGATTAACTTTTTAACATTTTATGGGGTTGTCCGCATGTTGTATGTTCAGGGACAGATTTATGGATACTGTGAGCTGATTAATCATATAATAGTACCTGTGCTTACATTCATTGAAAATTTGGGCAACATCAGGATGACTTAGCATTTACGTTGTTTGTTGTTGTAATATGTAGCTATGATTGCATACCTGCCTTGTTTTTGGAAATTGTCAGTAGCTGTGTTGTTTGCCATATCATGAAAGTCACATTTCTGATGTTACTGTCCCTGACTGCAGTGATATTTGCGATGCATCCAACATGCTTGAGGTAGAAATGGTAGGTGTGGTTGGATGTGCATGTCACTGTGACAACACCATTTTAGTACTGTTGAGGTTGTGGCATATTGGTTATTATTTTTTGGGCCTCACTTCTCAAAATTATCCACTTGCATGGATTCAAATCCCATTTATGCATATGTGATATGTCCAAACATATGGAGTATAGCTGTGCACATGTATGCTAATGATGTTAGAGCAGATGGATCTGTTATTCAGAGATGCTCTTTCTGCTCATCTGTACATGTAGCTAATACAGATGATACAGACTAGTTTGCATACCAATGCACTGCGAATGATAGGTGAAGAATTCATTTGACATAAGTTTTGAATACTGACATATCAATGTATGAACTGCAATATAATTTCTGAGATGTGCTTGTCATCCTGCCGTTCAGATGTCCATCCACAATAGGAGGGACAATTTTTCACCATGTGAAAATGAAAATTATACAGACTCTGCACCAGGATGGGCAGAACCTGCTGTCATGGACAGGCAATACTGTATGGAGACACCAAGTGTGAATGGATCTAAAAAACATGATCAGTGCTTTGGCTGGAAACAACAGATCCAGGGAGGCCTGCCAGTCACATAGTTCTGACATGATCTTCTGTGCAGCTGATATACTCTGCTGTTTTGAGAGGATGAGGATGAGGAATATCACTGGAGGTGGGCCACCATTGTCTCCCATGGATGAAATTACAATGCTCCTAGCTTCTCATCATAACTCCTGCCAGGTTTGCTGGATACCTGGTGGAGGTATGGAGGCAGGTGTTCCAGGTAGTACATGTGTGTCCAATGTTCATAAACACTGACGCATACACCAATTTGTATTGAAGGGCTTTCATTCACATTTCTTACCTTAGTGTTACATTTGTGTTATAGCATCAGAAGTACGCTGTGACCGTGACAACACCTCTGATGCAGACACAAAATATAAGTGTTAAAACATGTTATATTATTCACACAATGCATAGATAACACTGTCAGGAACATGCGTAATGTTGTGTGTTGTTGTGGGTTTCAATTACATAGCCCCATCTACATCAGAACAGCAGCACTGTTTGTCACATGTGTCTATATTATTTTAGTGTGATCTGTAGCTGTTGTTTGCCTCTGCCTCCTTTTATGTCATAGGAATATACTCACACGTTGTTTTTATGTCATTTTATAATTCAGATTCCACTTTACCTCGGATATGTTCCCTGACCAGGAAGGATGCACCTGATAAGGCAGTCTGTATGGTTGCTACATTTATCAGATGGTGTCTGCTTACAAGTACACATGAATGTTCACAGTGATATTATGGATCTGACCTTTGTGCACTTGTCTGTGGCACCAATTGTGTAGCACTCCAGCTGCATGTGTTATATGAAGGTCAGGAACGCAGACATGGAGTGGTATCTGTTGCATGCTCTGTTGAAAGCCTTGCTATGGCGGTGCCATAGCAGTGCCATAGTATGAATTGGGTATTATGTACCCTAACCTTAGAGAGCAAACTACTTCCAGTGGGGAGAGATAGACCCCCATTATACCCACACATGGCCCTCAAACATCAGTTTGTGTGCTGCAACGTGCATACACATATGCTTTTGGCCAATAAACTGTGAACCGAGCAGTCACTACCAGACATATATATATATATATATATATATATATATATATATGTGTATATATATATATATATATATATATATATATATATATATATATATATATATATATATATCAGGGGTCTATATTAAATAAGTGAACACTTAAAAAAGCAAACGCTTATTCATCAACCCAAAATGAAACCCTGAAAATATAGAAAAAAATCGCTGTTCCACAAAAAAAAAAAATATTTAAAACAGTATTTAATGTGGGGGGGGGCTTTGTCCCCCACACCCCCCTACTTAAACATACCAGCTCCAAGATTGCACCACAGTGGAGGAAATGGCAAACTCCCAAGATCGGTCCAGCGATTTTTTTCCCCGTGAAAAAATTTGCTGTTCCAGGTGTTCGGCATTTTCAGCGTTTGCTGAAATAGGGTCGATATATCAGCATTCGCTTTTTTAAGCATTCGCTGATTCAATATAGACCCTATATATATATATATATATATATATATATATATATACCTATATATACCTCTGTATATATATATATATATATATATATATATATATATATATATATATTATATATATATATATATATATATATATATATATATATATATATATATATATATATATATATATATATATATATATATATATATATACACACACACACACACACCTATATATATATATATATATATATATATATATATATATATATATATATATATATATATATATATATATATATAAACACCTATGTATATACATACATATATATATATATATATATATATATATATATATATACATATATATGGGTCTACTTCGACCCATTGAAATTACATGGACTGCCAAAATCCTTTCCCTTGGAAAGGAACCACTTGGCCACCATGGTAAACTTTGCCCTTTCTTCAATGTAGTGCAAACTCAGAATTGGAATATTTAAGTTGGGGGGTGTGGGGGCATAGCCCCCCCCATTTGGTGGGTTTAGTTTTGGTCCGTTTATGTTTTTACTCATGGTGATCAAGTGGTTCCTTTCCAAGGGAAAGGATTTCGGTAGTCCATGCTTTCTGATTACTGCAGTTTCGAACAACTGGGGAACAGGTAAGTGACATTTGATTAACTGTAATTTTGATGGGTTGAAGTAAACCCATATAGGTTTATATATAGCTATATGTATATATATATATATATATATATATATATATATATATATATATACATATATATATATATATATATATATACATATATACATATATATATATATATATATATTTATACATACACATACAAATATGCACACACACACACACACACACACACACACACACACACACACACACACACACACACACACACACACACACACACACACAACAAGGAGTACATCCAGATATATATACACACACACACACACACACACACACACACACACACACACACACACACACACACAGTTGAGAAGAGAGAACATGAGCGAATGCATTTCACTGCTGTAAAAAAAACAGAGACTGCTCATGTGAGTGAGCATTCTTTTAAATGAAGTTTCTGCCAGCAGCTGTTTGAATGGGATCATTGTTGTGTGATCTTAGTTAGAATATATAATTAGCAGGGGGTGTGGCGGTGAAGGGGGCTTATCCACTACAAAAAAAAATCATTTTAGTTTTCATGTTTTTGGTCACTTTAGATTTGCTGTAAAGTGATTGTTCTTTTGAAAATCCAATGTTTCATGAAACATTTACATATGTGTGCGTATGGGTCTACATTACATAACTGAAATTTCACATAACCGAAGACCATTTAACTTAGCCGAAAATGCCGAAACTTCACAAGAACAAATGATCACAATGCTGAACTGTTTCCCAGGGTAAGTAACCACTGGGCCAGCAAGGGGGAGAGTTACGCTTCCCCCCACTGTAGAGCAATTTCAGGTATGTAAAGTAGACCCATGTGTATCTATCTATCTATCTATCTATCTATCTATCTATCTATGTATCTATCTATCTTTATATATATGGTTCCCCTTCACAAGATCGAATTACTGAAAGCTCGAAATTCATAAGCTCGAGCCTAGAATCTCGAGTTTTCAGTAACTCGAAATTGTGAAGGGAAGCATTTAAAATTAAAAACCAGAAATATACTTATGTGTATGCAGGGAGGTAGGTCCCCCTGCATCGTTCCTGGTTGCATGTGCGAGTTGTGTGACTGGACTTTAGCGGAGGAGTGGAAATTCTCCCGTTGTGCGCTTATGCATATAGCGTGGAATGGGAGATTTCCCTTTTCCTTGCTGAAATGCGATCTTGGAGTTGGTATATTTAAGTATGGGGGTGTGGGGGGCGCAGGGGGGCCCCCCTGCAAAAACCTTAGAAAACTGTTTTTTCTTTATTTTTGTTCCCCTGCATAATTTTGAGTTACTGAAAACTCGAGGTTCTGGGCTCGAGCTTATGAATTTCGAGCTTTCAGTAATTCGAACTATATATATATATATATATATATATATATATATATATATATATATATAGATAGATAGATATCAGAAAAATTCCCAAGGTATGGAGACAGGCACACTGTTAAAGATTCCACAAGTCTGTTTATTATTCCAATTCCACAAAAGTGTACTGTGCAAACGCTTTCGTAAAAAGTTACTTCCTCAGACACATCATAACACTTAATAAAAGACTCAGTTGTTATACCATACCTAATCAACACAAACCAGTTTCCCTCCAAAATATTTAAAGGTACATGCATATTTAAAACCATTGTTCATTCAATATGCATGTATCTAAATATTTTGGAGGAAAACTGGTTTGTGTTGATTAGGTATGGTATAACAACTGAGTCTTTTATTAAGTGTTATGATGTGTCTGAGGAAGTAATTTTTTACGAAAGCGCTTGCACAGTACATTTTTCTGATTTATATCTTTGGATTTTGCTCACTTTGGTATATATATATATAGCGTTTATAGATTAGTACTAGGATAACTGCCCTTATGAGCCATTTTAAGCTTAGCCAAAATACCTTAACCATTATGCCAACCTACCACCACAAAGTGATAGCCAATAGGTTCTTAAATTAGTACTAGGCAAATTGCCCTTGTGGGCCATTTTAGGCCTAGACAATTAGCCCATGTCAGAATCAAACCTTGCACCTTATGTTTGTATAGATAGATATTTATATATGTATGTTTATATTTATATATGTACACACACACACACACACACACACACACACACACACACACACACACACACACACACACACACACACACACACACACACACACATACACAGAGTAGCATCATCAGTACCTTATGTATTTCTTAAAAGTGTTTTCACAGCTGCACAGAGGGCTACAAATAGGAATTCACTGATAGTCTGCATATAAAGATAATAGTTTCCTTTAGATAGATATCACTTCATTTGCACTGCAGAAAATCTGTCGCTGCATTACTGACAAAGAGAAATGCTTTTCATTCCTACTTTTTTGTTGTGTCACATACCCATCCATCACCATTTTTTGCACACGAGTTCAGGGGGTTACATCAACAGTGACAATCATATAGAGCAAGCTAACACCCCAGGTGACTAACTCTGCTTCAGTTGTTCTTCCATACCACACAGACACAACTATGGCCAATTTGGTGTGCCCAAGTCCATCTACTCATGTCTTTGGAATGTGAGAGGAAACTGGAGCACCCAGAGAAAACACATGCAAACAGAGGGAGAACATGCGGACTCCACGCAGAAGGCACCCCACATGAGAATCAAACTGGAGAACCACTTGATGTGAGGTTCTAACCTTTCCTGATGCACGACTGTGGCACTGTGAGCATTTAATAAGACCAGCCCTAGTAGTTTGAGTGTGAAATGACACCAGCAGCTCTTCTTTCCTTACTTCAGCTACCTTTGCTTTTACAGTCTGTATTCTGATAAGCAGGCTACTCCTTTGGGGTTCCTTCTAAGCTGTATGAGTTCATCTTTTGTATGGCACCATGTCAGATGACTTATTACAGTGCAGGTACATCGCATTTATAGCCTACCCTTGTCAAATACTTTGTTCACCCAAAATGAAATTGAAAATCCAGATTCAAATACAAGTATTAATATACTTTAAAAATATGCATCATGCAACAAAACCAAGTTGCAAGCATTAAATAAAGACTAATGCAGATTAAAACATTAGTATGTAGTTTAGGTTGTGTGGATAAGCAATGAGACTGGCCAGTTACCCAAAGAATGCCATCTGCACAGTTAAAGGTCATCTCTGACTTAGTCAACTATCACTAGTTAACTGATTAGTTATCTCATCAAAAATGTACATGCAATGGTTTGCAGCCTAGCCTTCAGTGTATGGAATAACAAGTGCTGTATACTAAACAAATTGTGCAGAGCATTAAAACATGGTTTGCAGAGATCTGCATCCCCAAAACATCCATTAACCGAATACACTAACCGCAAGGTTCCACAATCTCAGAGACAGAGGGGATACTTAGTTAACTGTAAAATGAAGTGCTTATTTTACTGCAGTGTAGTGTAAGCTTGTTAGAATATTAGATTGGCTTACTTCACTTGCTGAATCTCTCTTGCATGATCTCGTGTGTTTGCACATGCTGGCATGACTTGCATTGGCTCAGAGTTTTGTTGCTCACTTGTTTCTGTAGCGAGATTTATGTACTCACCTATTACTGAGTTATGGGTGGTTCAAGGTCACTGTACCTCAGATGAAGAGTGATGCAGGCATTTTGTTACCTTACTATGAGGTGTAAGAACCTCATAGTGAGAATAATAGCATTTGGGGATGTAAGGGGCTTGCTCCTACATGAGGGGTGCAGGAAGGCTTTTCTCCTTACAAAAAGTGCTTATTTTTTGTGTCAAACTTGCTCATAAATTCAGTTGTTTGATTACTTGTAGCCTGAAAATTTTTCTACTTGATCTGCTTTGACCATACAAATGTGATTTCAACTTTTAGCAAATAAACATAGATTGTATTAAATTAGTGGTTGTATGAGTACAGAGACCACTTATGATGTCATAGAGGGCAAAACAACAACATGGTCTACAAGAGCACAATCAAATCCATTTTAATAGTAGCTTTCTTTTCATACTTTGTACTGAATTATTTCTAAAGTTGTGAGTGAGTATGTAAGGCGTGTAATCTCCCATATGGCTAAATGCTGTAATGGCATACCCAGATATCCTTTATATGGTACAATCCTAAATCTTTTTTTTTTTTCCACAAAAAAAAAATTGCATATATAACTTGTCATAAGACTCATTAGCCATGGAATGTCTATTAATCTGTAAGAAATGAAGCTAAGAGTGGATACCTCCCTAGCCCACTTGGAGGTAAGTCTTATAAAAACAGCCTTCCAGACCCCAGAGGTACAGAGGTCATCAATGACTGGAGAGGGCTTGATCCTAAGACAGACCTTCACATTGGCAGTTGATGAGCATTCCAGAGAAGCAGACCTCTTGTTCCCATGTGTGGGTGTATTTGATGATGTAGGCAAACCTTAACACCAAGTTCGTTTGTCAGTGCTAAGGTTTGACTTGCTTGGTCCCAGGAAGTAGTTTCTGGAATCACCCACCTATCGGTTGTGAGAATTTGAGTTTAAAATACCCCTCCTTAGGTCTGTTGGTCCAGGTTTAGGTGGGAGCTGCATAGTAAATCCACATTAGAGCCTGGGACTTAGAGCCTAGATGTCAATCCAGATGCTTGAAATGTATAGGGAGCCTGAATAACAGCGTATGAGACTGCACCTTCAGGAAATACAGTCTGATGTCACAGTTAGTCCAGGCACGGGCCTCTGGCTTCCATGACCATCCTTTTTCAGGCATTCTCCTATGGCTTTGATTATGAATTATCACAGGAACAAAACAGATTATAGAATTACTGATATGAATGTGCAGATAACTAACATAATACATGGCAAATGCATGGCTGTCCTGGTAGATTTTACCACTCTCAGCATAAGGCATATGTGCTGGTGAGTAGGAGCATCACCCACTGTTAGGCATTGTGCAGAATTTAATGTTTTGCTTTTCCTGGCTCCTTGGATGTGATGAGTAATGGGACAAATATACAGAGCTGCAATAATCCAGTATGATGGGCCCATGTTGGTAGTTGAGCGGTGTAGATATCATTGGGAGAGAGAACATCTAAGGGCTGCATCTACTGGAGCTATATCCAGCAATGCACAGAATGAGTGTGCTGTCCCTGTAACTGGTTAGACGGGGGAAGAAAATCATAAGGGCAAATGCATAACACCATTTCAGGTCTTAAGGAGGTCGAAACAGCAAAATTAATGAACAGCAACTTGGAGGAGGCATCCATCTCATTGGATATACCAGTGAAGATTGTGTTGGGATATGTTAAAAAGACTAGCAGGGAGACCATCCAGCAATTCCTTGGGATACATGACCTACAATAATTTATTAAAAGAAGACGTCAGAAGGGGGCACAAATTTTTTTCACCTTTATCTAATTGTAGTAGAGTGCGTAGTACTTTAGTGGATATTATTTTTTTGTGAGCCTTTGTCAAATTGAGGACAGCAAACACCGTTTTTGTATGTTGACCACACCTGAAAATATATGCAGCCATGATTACAGTCCCATGGGACTATTGATCGGGATCTTCGATCATAGACCTCTTGAAGACCATAAACACAGCCTCTGTGAGGCCTGATAACATCCCAGGCTGCATTCTTGATGCTTTAAAACAGCAGCCTAACCACTGGTTTTGTCCCTGCTGAATGGAAAACAGCTGTCATCATCCCCTTGCACAAGGGGGGGGGGTGTATCCACCAACCCTGGGAACTATAGACCCATTAGCCTAACCAGCTTTAAGTGTAAGGCCATGGAGAGAATCATCATGAATCTTATCAACAAGGATATAGGAGACCTTCAAACACTTGACCCAACCAAGTTTGGTTTTGTTAAAGGGACATCCTGCTTGTTGAACCTGGTGGACTTCTTCAAGACTATCACCAAAGCCCTGGACAAAGGCAGATCTGTGCATACAGCCTACCTGGACTTGGCCAAGGCCTTTGACACAGTTACCCACTCAGGCATCATTGAAAAACTCACCCAGCTTGGGGTCAACTCATATATTGTCAGGTGGGATGCAAATTGGCTTACCGACAAAACAATTTGGTTCAGCAGTTAGTGAGCATTGTACAGAGTATGAGGAGCTACTGTAACCCAGTTGTGCTGTTATATTTGGAGAAATAGATTATAATTTTGTGGCCTATGTTTTCCAAAAATTAGCTCTCCCAAGTACTCTACCTCCTGGAAGTGTATTGGGGGCACATGCAAATATAGGTCTCAATTAAAATATGCTATGCAGTCTGAATTTCAAATAAAAGCATAGGAGACACCAGTGCTAGCATATCTACCACAACAGGTGATAAAGCTTGCTTATAATGTACTTAAATACAAAAGTTCACCTAAAGCAGTTGAGTTCTTTAAATGGTCTGTGAGAACTATGTGTATGATATAACAAGGTGATGTGGCATACACATATTAAAATGTTACTGCTTGGTACCAGCATTTCCTCCTAGATACAGTTTCATCATAGCTGCTCTTGCAGTCAGAATATTCTGGAAGGATGGCATAGAAAGCTGTGGGCACAATACTGCTCCAAAAACACTAGTCTAAGGAAATTGCTAGATGCCATAGGGTGTGAGTAGGACATTATGTATGCTGTGAGGGAGACTGCACAAGGAGGCAATCAGATCTATTGTCTTAGAAACTGAGAAGTCTAGCTTGATGGAACCAATTCAGTCTGTTGCCCACCACATCTGGTTTGGTTCTGTTGGCATATGTGCTACGGCAAGCTTTTATGTTTGTGTGTTACAGCAATAAAGTTAGTTGGAGTTTTCTGAAGATTTCTGTGGAACTGTGCATTGGTTCACATTGGTGTGATATGGGATGGCATTTACACTGGAGGTTCATTGTTGTTGTGATGGATTGCTTTGTTTCCTTTCTTATGACCAGGAACTTTGTATTTCCTTTCTGTACTAAATATATGCTTTTGCCCTTTTTCCATTAACTGGCAGCCAAACACTGTTTGAACATAGGTTGCTTTACAGTATGCGGTCTATAAAGTTACATATTGGTGTTATTTTTTTTTATTACCTTTTTGTCTTCTTTCCTTCATCTGGCTTACATACAGGAACAGGCAGTAATCATTTTTCGTCCACTACTTTCTTTCATCTGCTTTACATACCGGAATGTGAAATTTGATGACCAGCAACGTATGATTGCTTGCATTTGTTAGGTTTAGCATTCAGTTAACATATTATTGCCCATTTGAAAGTTAACTCTATTAAATGCCAGATTCCTCTTGTCCTACACTCAGAGCATTCCCATTTCACATTCACTCTTGTTTAATTTCTCCAAGTCTATTAAGTTTCTAATATCATGATGGGAATAGACCCCATTGCTAAGTCAGGGTAAGATTTAAGTTCATGAAGTTAGAATTGTTTCAATATTTGATGTTAGCCAAAAGCGCTTGTCAGAGCACCTGCAATGTGCCCAGAACTCACTCCTGCAATTCATATGGAATAACATATATTCTTAGGATATCTAAATACAACTGAAAATTCTGTTTATTAGATCTGTTGATCCTGCTACTATTGGAACTGTTTATCTTTATTCCACATTGCTATTATTTCTGCCTCCAAATCCTGATATTTTATGACTTTGTGTCTCTGTACATAAGACACTAATCACTGCAATTTCAATGATCAGTGCTACTTTTGTCTTTTTTTTCCTGGACTACTGTATCTAGTTTTCTTGTATTTATCTCTTGAATTGTTGGTAATGGGTGATCCCACATGATATAAACGTCATCATTCTCTCCAATGCTTTGTGGCTCAGGTTTCCAGTACTTCACAACTACTTCAATATTCTAGTGATTTCACAATCCCCAGTACAACAGTCTTGACACATTATTGTGGCTTTCAGTATACAGGCACTCTGCCGTGAGTGTATCACACTCAAAAACAAGATGTGTGACTGTTTCCAGTTCTTTTTCACAAAACCTGCATTTATCTGTTTCTCCGACGTGTTCAATGGATTTTATAAACAAATTTGCATGTACCCAGCTATGCTGGGCCATCATTACTAACCTTTCATCTTTTCATTTCAATTCACCTCTCTTTAACCATTCCTGCTTCAATCCTGATCGACATGAAGTTGTTCCAGGAGATCTCTGTACTTGCCACAATATTTATGCCTTTTCCACATTTCTTTCCTTCTTAGTGGAGCCATTTTCTTTCAGCCTGAGATGTCATACTTGATAGACCATGCTGCTTTGCCAGAGATGGTCGTCACTTGTCACCTCTAGGCTTTCGGTTACTGGCTAAGGAGCCTGCCTCACCCATAGTACCTTTTCAGGCAAGGTCTCAAGAACAAAATGTCTGACATGAAAATATCACTCACAGATTAATTAAAGGTCACGCTGCTAAACACTAGGAGATTAAATCAGAAACTGCACTCTCTGGAAGCACTCCCCACCCTGGAGGATATTGATGTCTGTGCAGTCACAGAAACTTGCTTCATGGCCGCAGAGAGTACCCCGGCCTTGCAAGGGTGCAGGCTACAGTGCCTTCCACACGTTCAGACTGTAAAATGAACACATGAAAATCAAGAGGAGGAAGAGTATCTGTCTTCATCAAAGATAAATGCACCTCTAGAAAGGTTAGACAGGAAACTTCTTGGAGATACTCCAAGTTCAACTAACTGTGAGTAAGACCCCCCCCCCTCAAGTCATTGTTAGCTATAAGCCCCCATTCAGTGAACCAGGATGTCCATGCTGTTTATTTGGACCTACTTGAGTCAATCAAATTATAACCAAACACTCTAGTAACGGGCAATTTTAACTATCCCTCCATTGACTGGGAAACTTATATGAGTACCAACATGCTTGCTCAAAGGTTCCAGAACTTTGTTAACACTAATGCCCTGGAACAAATAGCATGCAGTCCTACAAGGGGGTCAAATAGTCTCAATCTGGTCCTCACCAACATGGGTGACCAGTGCACCACCACAAGTATAGGACCCTCACTGGTTAAATTGGATCACAAATCAATCACGTTTGAGTTAATATAACACCTGAACTCCTCATCAGGCTAAAACATTCACCAAAGCTATTTATACTCTCATAAGGGATGGCATAAATAATTTCCAAGCTCCTGTTCTCACAGATGGCACTGGCAACTATACTAAAGTATGCACAAATGCCCTCTACAACACTTATACAAATGCATTGACACAGCTGTACCTGATAGGATCTAGATAAGATCCTCAAGAAAAAACAAGCCTCTCTGGTGTACATCTAGCATTAATAAGTTATTCAACAAGAGGAAGACGTTGCTGTCAAAAAATAAAAAAGAGAGATCTCAGCACTGGAAGAACACCCTCCTCTGGTTGAACAAACAAATAAGACAACTTGTAAAATCCCCTAAGTGCAACTTCAAAAAAAAAATTAGCAAACATAGCTATTGATATCCATAAGGCATTCCTCAGCTATATCAGTAACCTAAAAGGAAGGGCCCAGACATGTTCTGAACTAGTTGTGGATGACATCACACACACGGATCCTGTGAAAATAGTTAACCTAATAGCTGACAGGTTTGGTGAAAATTTCACCCCCCATCCCCTCCAAACATTCCACAAAGCATTTCCACTACATCTCCCCCACCTTGCATGTCTAAAAAGCAAGTCATTAATACTCTCTCCAAGGCCAAAAAGACAGCCTCTATGGGACCAGATGGCATCCCAGGTTATGTTTTAAATGGTCTAAAACATGAGTTAGCAACTCCAGTAGGTACTCTCTTCAACCACAGCCTGAGGACTGGTTTTGTCCCTGCTGAATGGAAAACAGCAACCATCACTCCCCTTCATAAAGGGGGTACAGCAACAGACCCTGGGAACTGCAGACCCATAAGCTTAAGCAGCCTTATCTGTAAGGCCATGGAACGAATTATAAGGATATAGGTGATCTCCAAACCCTTGATCCATCACAGTTTGATTTTGTCAAAGGCAGGTCATGCCTGTTAAACCTGGTGGACTTCTTCAAAAACATCACCAGAGCCACAGACAAAGACAACTCTGTGCATGCAGCCTAATCTTGACTTAGCCAAGGCCTCTGACACAATCCCACATTCTGGCATCATTGATAAACTCTAAAAGTTAAATCTCAACCCTTTTGGCATCAGGTGGGTTGCTAACTGGCCCATCGACAGATCACACTCAGTTTGAGATGGGGGCTTTACCTCAACCAGCAGACCTGTCACCAGTGTGCTTCCTTTGGGGTCAGTGTTGGGCACCCTATTGTTTGGAATATACTTATTAGAAGTTCAGGCCAAAACAGAAGGGCTGTGAATGACTAAGTTTGCTGACAACTGCAAATTAGGTGCAATAACTGAATCCCAAATTATATCAATATACTTCAAGAGAGACTTACACAAACCAATGATTGCTGCCAAAGCCATGGACTCCAACTCAATGCAACAAAAATGCTTATCATCCCCTTTGGTAAAAGAGATATCTATGCAGGCTAGGTGGAGGAGTGTCAATATTCACCAAGGATATTCACACCACCAGGCTAGTTGGCCAACACAATGTGTCTGAAATTCTCCAAGTGCAACTAACACTAGGTAAGACTGCAATCCAAATTGTAGCTTGCTACAGATCCCCCACCATACCCCAAGATTCTCACTACACCTTTCTAAACATACTGGAAAATATTAAGATAGAACCAAACACCCTAATACTGGGTGATTTTAACTACCCTGCCATTAACTGGGAAAACTACTCATGTCCCAACACCGTTCTTGGAATTCATAAATTCCAATGCCCTGGATCAATGGTCACCCCTCGTTAGTCAGGTCTGACCATAAGCTAATCAAAAACTTCTCCAAAGCCAACTTCATGCTACTCAAGTCAGAAGTGACAAACTTCATAACACCCATGCAGACCACTCATCCACTCATGCATGAATCATGCCATCCCCTCATCCAAAAAAGGAAGCCAATCTGGTGGTATAAACAAACTTTACAACAAAAGGAAGAAACTTTTGAGGAAAATCCCAGGATGCCTTACTAGCCTCAGTAAGAAACTGAGATGCCTCATAAAATCCTCCAAAGCTAATAAAATTGCCAAAGATTCCAAAGACAACCACAAAGCATTCTATAACTATGTCAAGAATCTAAATGGCAATGCTCAGATCTGCTCTGAGCTAAAACAGAATGGCATTAAATATACTGATCCAAAGGATATTGCCAATATCCTGGCAGATCGATTCAGTTCTAAAGCCAAGAATACAGCATCCATGGGACCAGATGACATCCCGGGCTGTGTACTACATGAACTACAATATGAACTGGCACCTCAACTAAGTGTCATGTTTAATCATAGCCTCACCTCAGGTTTTGTGCCCACTGAGCCTTATCTGCAAGGCCATGGTATCATGGAACTTATAAACAAAGACATTGGCAACCTTCAAACACTGGACCCCACCCAGTTTGGGTTTGTGAAGGGCCGATCTTGTCTCCTGAACCTGATTGACTTCTTTGAATCAGTCTCCAGAGCCATGGACAAGGGTAAGGTGGTGATACCATCCCCCACTCTGGAATCATAGATAAACTTACTAAATTGGGCATTAATCCCTATGTCACCCAATGGGTTGCTAAATGGCTGACTGATAGAACCCACACTGTCAAATCCAGCTCCAGACAAGTGACAAGTGGAGTACCTCAGGGTTCAGTCCTAGGTCAACACTAAGGGACTCTGGCTAACAAAGTTTGCAGATGACTGCAAACTATTGAATCCCAAATGATGTGGATGCTCTACAAAAGGCCCTTACAGAAACAGATGCTTGGTGCCAGAGCCATGGGCACAAGCTCAATGCCAAGAAATGTATTGTTATCTCCTTTGGGAAAAAACATGTATCCATGAATTACCATATAGGTGGCAGTACACTAAACACAGAAAGTGTGATAAGAGACTTAGGGACACAGGTGGACAGTGGTCTCACCACAACAGTCAGGAAATCCTTCTATGTGGCACACCTCATCTTTCATCCAGAAAAAGGAGGTCATTGTCCCACTGTACTCATCCCTCATTAGACCCATTATAGAATCAAGACATCTGCAACAACTGGAAAGGTCTCAGAAATACCTCACTAAAGAATCACAGGCCTAAAGCAGATGAAGGCTATGTCAAACCCAGAGCTGTTGGACATGCTACAAATCCCAATCTAGGGATCTAAACCTTGTCATCACAATAACAAAACATGCTGGACAGAGACTCCCCAGACTCTGGAATAGATTGCCCATACATGTCAAGCAGAGTGCCTCTTTGGACCTCTTCAAGAGGAACCTTGATGATTGGATGGGAGAGTAAATAATGTGGGAAGAAATAGGCTGATAGCCTAGTACCAACCTATGAACCTATGAACCTATCATATAAATAATACCCTATCTAACAACTCAGTAGTGAGAAACTTGGGAACGCAAGTTGACTGTAGCGTAAACTTTGACCACCATGCGTCTACTGTGGTAAGTAAGGCATTCTACTTTGCACACCTTATTAGCAAAGGCATTGTCTCAAGAGCAAAAGAAGTCATACACCCCTGCACTTGACCCTCATCAGGCCAGTAATTGAGTACAGTGCTCCCTTTGGTATGTACCTTACCAGGCACCTGCAGTAACTTGAGAGACCCCAGAGATTTCTAATTAAGAAAACTCAGGGTCTTCAGCACATGCCATACATTGACAGACTGATGTCACTGTCAGTAATGTACAGACTACTTGGAGTAGACTTGTGGCTGGTCTACAGAGCAATCTTGGATCCAAACCTAATGGAAATGCTGCACATCTGCAAGTCAAATGGGACAAGGGTCACCCACTCTAGAGACCTTAACCTGACTTGTGCAATAAATAGGACCCGCTGGAGAGACAGATATGTCTCTCAGAGGTTGCCACTCCTCTGGAATAGGCTTCCAGTTCACATCATGAAACAAAGCCCCTCTATGATGCTGTTTAAGCATAGCCTGGATGGCTGGATAGGAAACTGTAAATTCCTGCTGAGGATTTTACCTATGACCCTCTTAGATATGGGCAGTCATTACTAACTAAGATCTCAAGTTTAGGCAAGATCCTTTATATTGAGTTTCTCTAGTATTATATTGGACAAACACAGCTAGGCTTATAAAGACCTTCAGGTCAATAGCCCAGTAACCACCTATGAACCTAAGAACCTATCTGATCCTTCTTATATTGTTTGTTTTTGACACTTTCAGTTGCGTTCTGATTTTGTCTTCTGGTTAATTTCCTTTTTTGCTTGATACAGAAATGGTTCTGTTAAACTAAGCAGAGACGTCATCTTAGACTTCTTCTTGCCCTGTTTTATTTGGATCTTGTGAGGTCAGCAAATATGTATGCAGTCCCATGACTGCAGATCTACACATTATAAATTTTGAGGAGGACCATACCTCTTTTAGAGTGAGGAGGCATGCACTCATTTTTATATATCATTTGATACACACAAAATATTTTTCTTGTTTTCCTGCCAACTGATCCAGTACCTTTTGGGGCCAGTCAGTCACCCCAAAACTGTAAGTTAGAACAGGAGGAGCAAACTGGTTTATCTCTAGGGCTTTATTACTGTATGTCAAGGCAGTTTTCTGTATCAGTTTTAGTCTTCTGAAGTATTCCTTACTGACTTTTATTTGCAATTGTTCATGTTTTATTGCCGACCCTTCATTTATTCCCAAATATTTATATACTCCCTCCTGTTTAAGTTCCTTTATATGACATTCCTGTCTCAGATTGATATTTTCTTGGTGTTGCAGCTTTCCTGCTTTAAACATTGCTTTTGCACATTTTTTAAGACCAAATAACATTCTTACATCTGTGAAAGTTATAACCACTTGCAGCTGTGCTTTCAACTCCTCATCTGAAGAACTATGGAATATCCACCTTTGAATTTGCATCCTTGGGATAATAATTTGCCCTTTGCCATGGCTTAACTGTGAAGTAGTTTGCTACGGTTTTATGGTCTCAGCAATGTAACTGATCAATGTATGGTGTATCCGTAAGCATTCCTTTATCCATGAATGTGGGATGTTGTCAAATGCTTTTCTTTTTTAATCTGTCCATGAAGTACTTAAACTTCTATATTATGGCTTTATTTAATAACAAATGATCCTTTGTTCCATATTGCTTTCTTTGTGCCCTTTTTGTTATGTTGCTGTAATTGAGTTTTTTTTCCTAAATGACTATAAACTCTGACTGCATCAGTTCCAAGTTTGTATATCGTTGGAAGGCAAGTTACTGGTCTGCAGTTTTTAGAATGGCTTACAGGTTCACTCTCAAGGAGAATTGTTTTTCCTGTTGTTAACCAGGTTGGTGTCCATTCAGGATGTACATATAAGTAATTCTTACTTTGGGTTAAATGTTTGTGTAAAGGTGTTAATTCTTTTAGCCAAAAGTCTGATTGTATGCCTGGGCCTGAGATTTTCCAGTTAGGAGCTTTTCTTAATTTTCAGTGTCTCTGTCCAATACTTCATCCCATTTTGTATCCACTACATTAGAACTCCTTACCGTTTCTTTTAATTTTTCTATCCATTTTGCATCTTTGCTGTGTTCCACAAGGTCTTATTAAATATTTCTCCAAAATGGGTCTATTTCTTTTTTTTTTTGGTGGCGTTTCTATTTCTTTTACTTTGTTTCCCAGTTCTCTATAATTTTTTTTGGGGAGTTATCCATGAATTGCTTATTTTCCTTTATATTTATTTGCATATATTCTAAGATGAAGTAAGAGACCATGTGTGAACCCACTCCTGCAGACATTGGGGTAATAGGGTACTCTCTCTCTCTCATTCATAGTACTGTGATGAGTCTAAATGCCTGTACAAATTTCCTTTAGAAAAAAGTCATTGAGCCCTCCCCTTCTTCCCACTCCCAGTCCATCATTTGGAAAAAAACTTGTAGCTAGTTTTGTACATTATGGACTGGCCACAAGCCATCGCTCCTTTCCCAGAAATGTCTAATGCTTATCTGGGGAAGAAGGCACATTAACATTTATATCTTGGAAAATAATTTTTTGGTGGTCATCACCTTGTCTGATATGATCGTGACATCTCACATGAAGGGAGCCATATTTGGTCTTTCACAATGACATATTCCCTTAGGATTAACCAGCTCTTCCTCCTCATGGTGAACCCCTGAACCAGTTCTTTCAAATCGTTGTTCCCGTTTCTGGTGCAGAAACCAGGATGAAGAGAGAGCCCTCCATACCCTGTACATGCAGTGCCAGCTCATATTTTACCTAAAGTGGGGGTGCCCTGCATGCCCTGTACATGCAGTGCCAGCTCATATTTTACCTGAAGTGGGTGCATGCATATAGGAAGACCACTTTAGAAGGAGCTCATAGCTGACAAACACTTTCCAAGTGGATTATCAACTACAATACTTTTTTGCCTTTAGGCAGTAAACAACCCAGTAAAAGGTGTTGTTTGCAAATGTCAGTCCAGTAGAGGCATGGCTGCTTCTACTGCTTACCTCAAGAACATCTTTGCTGCAGACACCTGTGTCACAGCCACTTGGCCCTCACTGCACACCTTTATCCAGCATTACTGCCTGGGAACAATACTTGGTTACTGAAAGCATTTATACAGCTTCTGAGTTGGTTTGCAGATGATTTAAGAGCATACTTTTCATGTTTTGTGCCAAGGTAGCTGTCCTGTTTATCCTCCCTTTCTAGATTTTTCCCTAGAAAGGCTTTCCTTCCTTTGCCTTTCTTTTGTGCAAATGCAGCCCTGTGGAGAAGGTTACATTTCTTTAGAGTTTCTGCCACAATTAATTTTTAGTGATTGGAAGTTAAACAGACCTTGTACACAGTTTGATATGCCCAGTGTAGCTACAGACCAGTATCTAAAATTTAACCTCCATATACAGAGCCATAATAGCAAAGTAAACAGGATTTTAGTTGTCTTCTTTCCAGTTAAGCACTATTAGTAGAAAGAAACTAGAGTTTTCCATGCCCCAGTAGTTTTGTTTATTGTCCAATATGGTATGTGACTATTAACAAACTTCACTTACACTAACAGCAGGTCTTTTGGAATCTGGCCCCCAGTGTAAGCCTGTTTATAGATAGGCCTTACAAGCAAGTCACTTAACAGTGAGAGTCTTTTGGAATCAGGGCAGACCTACACTGAGAGCATCTCTTTTGGAATCTGGCCCTATGCTCATTAGACTTTATTGCAATTATCACAATACTGTTACACTTCCACCTGCTATGCAAGTACTGACCCATGACTACTATGTACTTAACATACACGTTTTCTGTCTTTCAGAACAGGTTTTGAAAGTTAATAAACACTTAAGAAAAAGGTACTTATTTGCATTATGTTAGCAAAATAAGGAATTCTTATCAGCCCGTATTTATAATGGTGGCTGTAAGAGCCATTTCAAAATGCTCTCTGGCAGCATTACCACTACACAAAAATTGTTCATGAGCTATTAAATCGCTTTTGCATCTTTGTCGTTATTACTCAGTCACTTCCCTATTTTACATAATGATGCCATCTAGTTTTGTACTTTACTCAATATAAAAGTTTCCTTAAGTCTCATGCCTCATACATGTTACCTCCTATTAACATCTCTTAACAGCATCACATAACAGTATTACATTATGATGCGAGTCTACACCATCCCGCAGTTCTGTTAACAAGCATTCAAGTCCAAAATGCTAAATGACCACTGTCTTGAATCTAGGCACTTGAGTGTCTTGTGAAGGCTTCTTCTCATGCTGCAACTCAACAATAAGTTCAGACAGCCACCCGTGCAACTTACCCAAGCACAGTATTCAAGTTTGAGTGAGGTAGGTGAAGGGAGTGCAGATTACATTAGCAACTGGGAAAGGGATTTATGTTTATGGAGCAGGAGTGGAGTTTTAAGGTTAAGGTGTGGGAGAGAAGTTTTAGGGTTAGGGAGCAGGAGGGGGGGTTTAGGATTAAATAGCAGGAATGGAGTTTTAGGTGTAGGGAATGGGAGGGGTGTTTTAAGTTTAAAGAGTGAATGAAAAATTTAGTTTTAGGGAGTGGGTTGGAGTTTTAAGTTAGAGAGTGATAGGGAACTTTAGGATTAGCATGGGGGAGTGGAGTTTTTGGATAAGGGAGCAAGGACTCTGGTTAGGCACTCAATGGGAGTTTTAGGGTTAGAGTTAGGGTTGTGGTAGGGCTATACAGTTTTATAGGGTCAAGTGTTGGGTAGGCTAAGTAGTTACTGGATATTGGGCTAGTGGGAGTTAGGTTACTTGCTTTGTTGAGCAAGTGGCAGTGAGTAAGTGTGTCGTGAGCTACTAGAATGCAAGCACTTGTAGTAGGTCCCCATCCTGCATGCGCACTTGTTCTCTTTGTCTTCATCTGACTCCTTACTGTCTTTTCTCCCTTTCTAACATAACTCACTACTATACACTTTTACCAGCATTACTGTATATATATATATATATATATATTGTATCATTACACACTGTTCTCTCCTAACACTGACTTGTCCATTCTCATTGTCATTCTGACTTGTTGTCTGTGTAACTGCTTCTCCAGCCCATGTTTTTGTATTTTCTGTACATGTTGTCTGTATTTGTAATCCTGCAATACTGTCTCATGACCCATATCACAATGTCAGTATAAAATGTTTTAATTCCTCCTTCTTTTTTGCCACCTAAACACATAGGTAAGTATTGCTTGATTTGTCATTGCCCATTATTGTAGTTAATGACTTTATTTTTTAGTTCTTTTTACTATGTGCCTAGCTTGATCATCCATGATTTAAATTGTATAGCCTATTGTTAAGTATCTCTATGTTTGCTCAGTTGTAATGCATTTTCCTAAAAACAAAACCAAGGATTCACATTTTTTTTACTTTCTTTTTCAGAAATCGACTGTGGCAGTCCTGTGTTAGTACCTAACACAGTAATCATCTCAAGTGGTGCATTTACACATGGGAGCATAGTGCATTACCAGTGTAATCATGGGTTTTACGCAGTGTCAGGGAAGAATTATTCCGTATGCATGCAGGATGGACTCTGGGAAAATGTTACATTACTCTGTAAAGGTAACCATGATCAAAATCTGTCCATATTGTAATTACTGTATAACTTCTACATCTGTGTCCTAGGTGCTGCTAATGACCTGTGAAATGTAACTTTGCATAAATTGCCATATAATTATGACTTTGTGCAGAGTGTTTATGAACATCTCTGAAGAATAAGTATTCTTTATTGTTTCACATTTGACTGCATAGAGTTGGATAAATTAGTATTCCGAGGCAGTTTTAGTAACAAGTGAAGGAGTTCATGATCAATATGCTAGTGATGGCAAAATATCAAAAAACAAAAAGAAAAAAAACATGAGTTACAGAAGATGCCTGTTATATGTCATTGTTCCAGTAGAAAGCTGTAAGTAAGAGACAACCTCCACAAGGTCAAGTCGACTTGCATTGGCCTGGTACAAACACAAGTTTGTGATGCATTTGCTTTATACTGTAATACAATTTATTTGTTTCTTTGCTTGTTAGACAAGTCAATTAACTGATCTCATAACCTTTTTTCAGGTTGAGATAAAAAATGACAAACACAGCAATAAGTGAAGCATGTATAGACAGCAAATGCAATAATAAATAAAGCACAGTTAGGCAGTGAACACAATAATTAATGAAGTACAGAGATATTAATTACAGGTTTAGATATGCTACTGAAACCATAGGTAAATGTATGGTCCGTTGAGTATTGGTTTACAATTTATATTCTTCATATCAAGTTATAAATGGTTTTGTAAAAAGTGAAGATTATAGTGTTTGATTTTTTTTTAAGTTTTACTGTTTGCTCATTTTTTTCTATAAGCACACACAAAATTATATCATGGTAGGTAATAGGAAATAATTCACATAATCTGCAAAGCATCATGGGTAAGTAAAAATAACTTACATCTTTTGAAGAGCAGCTTCTTACTTATGTTGTGGTTTCACCACTACATCCTAACGTATGTTAATTAAAAATGCAAAGTGTTCTACTTGCAACACCTAGCTGACAACTGTCTTTGTAGGAAGTAAGAAACTCCTGTTGATGCATTTGACATGGAAATACAGTAACCTATGCAATGACTTGAAGCATTATAGATTCAGTATTTCACAAAGTCATGGCAAGGATTTTCGGGCGGCCATCCTTATCAATAAAATAAAATGCATAAACAACAAACTTTTTTGCATGAAAATCTATATAATTTCATATTGTACGTGGTAAAGAGGATATATTCAGCTTCAATGGTTTGTTACTTAAATGTGCTTCAGAAAGTGGCCAGTACACTTTAAAAGCATTTCCATACACTTAGAGATATTTTATATAATTCATTATTCTCATCATATTTTATTTCTCATGGCATGTTTTTATTTTATTTATTTATTAACTGGGTAAGCCCACTGGGCATATATGCCCTTTTGCAGGTAAAACCCAGAAGCACTGTCTGGTTAACTGGTTTGCTGTGAGTCAGTAGCAAACAGAATGAGTTTGAGGGAGTCAAACTCTGGACTGCAGAAAGCAGCTAATTAATAGCTCATAGCCTTAATCATATGTTTTGACAGACATATAAAATTGATGATTCTGGTTTACATTGTACTTAGAAATAAAAGCAAGTAAACTACACTGGAGGAAACAAACTGTTAAAATGTTTGAAACATGCCAGTTCCATGACATAGAGGGACAGAGCCCTGACTTAAACTAAGGTAACCCAAGTTCAATTATCAATGCAGTTGCCTAATGGAGCTGGAAGAGGGAGGAGAGGAATAACAAAGATTTACTGCTTGCATCTCTCCGGGGGGGGGGGGTGGGTATTTTGATTACATGCAGTCATGAACAGGCCATACCTGAGACAGCAATAGCTAGGTTAAGCTTGTAGAAATATTTGGGTTCAGTCCCTCACTATGGTCTGGGCAGAGTCACTCTTGCAGGGCCATGCTTATCAATAAAATAAAGTGCAACAACTACTCACTTTTTGGCAGAGTCGCTCTGATATGTGTCCTTGCAGGCAGACCTATATATGCAATGCCAACACATAGGGAATAGTGCCTTAACTTCAAACCACAAACTATACCTCTATGGGTGGATATGGTTAGTCATCAGACACGCACATATGTCATATTCATTCTGCTCTATCAACGCAGCCTGGAGGGATATCTCTCTCTCTCTCTCTCTATATATATATATATATATATATATATATATATATATATATATATATTTATATATATAGACTGTATTACTGATAGTGTGAGATGTACAAGGATATAGCCTTTATGTAACATCTCATGCACTGTATCAGTTTTGAGACATGATGGATATTATGGAACTGTCAGCAATCTGCAGCTTATGGTACGTTATTATTACACCTCTTGTAACTTTCAAATGGAGATCGCATTACAGTAAGGATAGGAAATCTACCCTTGATGTCAATGTAGTGCAATCTCGGAGTTGGTATATATAATTTGCAGGGGGTGTGGGGGGTGCAGGGGGGCTTACCCCCCCTGCAAAAATAATGGACAATGTGTGTGTTTTTGTTTTGTGTTTTTCATGTTTGTTGTTTCAGAGATATGTAATTTGGAGTAGTGTAATTTCGTAGTAATGGGATTTTGACTGAGTGGTATCAGTTAACTGCAGTTCGATGAACCGTAAATTCGATAGGAAGAAGTAGACCCATATATATATATATATATATATATATATATATATATATATATATATATATATATATATATATATATATATATAGATATAGATAGATAGATAATATATATGTATATATATATATATATATATATATATATATATATATATATATATATATATATATATACATAAACTATTTCCTCTTTATTTTTATTCATGCTTTTTCTATTTACTACCTGTCCTTGTCTCTGGTGTAATACTGTTATTACTGCTTCATGTATTCTTTTATGCTTCTTTTAGCATTTTTAATTACTTATTTATTTTTTGTTTATTGGGTGTTCCTATATTTACCTTGGTTGTAATATTTTCTATTTTGTTAAATAAAAAAAGATCTACAGCAATACAGTTGATACAGTGCTGCGCAATAAGGTAGTAAATGAATTAAAAAGCCTTACATTTGGTTCAGTGATAATATCATGAGTAAAGCCATGGGCAGGCAATATGACACAGAGGTTTATAGGAAGTGTGGAGTCAATATAGAACAAAGGTTGGTGACAAATGGAAGTAATTGCATTCAGTCTTTTTTAATGTTTTTAGAAGTGACATTACAAGACATCTGGAAACAAATATTTGTCATTTTGTGGATGATGTGGTTATATAATTGGACTAATACATAAAGGTACAAAGAACTGAAACAAGATGGCAAGACTGAAATAATTACTTATGACAAGACAACTGTAATTCAAGTCTGTTAATGCAAAATAAAGGCTAAGGAAGGCATAAACACTGGAAAGTAGTACATAGTTTGTAAGAATAGAGTGGCAATAGCAAGTAGTCAGTGGTTGAGGGGTGGTCATCCGATATGAATTAAAGATAAACAAGAAATGAGAAAGACAGTGAGATAAAGCAATACAGATGGGACAGCACTGAAATGCAGAGTGAAAGGAATGACTAAAAGAAAACAAGAACCAATGAGCTATTTGTGGAAGCAGTTGGTAAATCCAAAATGAAGTAGTGTGTGCAGTTCTGGAGACCTCGTTTTCATAGAAACTAGGCTACATCAAGACAACTTAGAGAAAGATGTGCACCAAAAGCCACATAGACTGTGGAAAAGGTTGACATGTATAATATTAAAAAGGAAGGAATTGACTGAGATGTGTAAAGGAAACTTTGAAATTCCAGATGAGTGTCAGAGTGGCACAGTGGATAGTGTCGCTGGCCTCACAGCATGAGGCCCGGTATGATTCTCAGTTGGGGTGTCTTCTGTGTGGGTTTCCTTCAGGAGCTCCAGTTTCCTCCCACATTCCAAAGGCATGCAGTAGGTGAATTGGACACTCTAAATTGGACTAAGGTGTAAGTGTGTGCGTGAGTGTGTGGTGCAGAAATATTGTAGCAGGGCTAGCCACTCATTGGTATGAACCTTGGCTCTAGATGATTGTTGCTGTTGAAGTGACACCCCGACCCCATGAGTAAAAATGGGAAAAAGAGTTGTGAATGGATGGAAATCCATAGTGTACAACTGGTACCATATTAAAAAAAAAGATTGCTATATGAGAAGCAGAAAGTTTAACTGGTTACAAATTGGGTAGTTCAGGGGAGACACAGAAGCACATTGTCATATAAATAGCAGGGGATGTTTACAACAACCCACCAGAGGAGATAACAAGGTCAAAAACAGTATCAGAGTTAAAATTGCTTTTTATGCAATGCTTATGGGAGGCGAGAGAAAAGGAAAGAATATTCTTTCAGGAGACTTTGAAACTAATGCCAGAGGTAAGGGGGCATAGTTATTTATAATAAGCTTGATTATGTTAACTCTTTGAAGTTTTTTCAGATAGCACTAAATATCTAATTTCCTCTAAAAATGAAGTTTTTATAGCTTATAAAAAGTGTAATTTATTGATTGAAGGCGCACTTTTTCAGGGTGCTATTTCTATAGACCTCTATAATTTTTTAAAAGTTGACCATCCATTGATCCTGGTGGCTTTTGGCATACCAGAGGTACACCAGGAAGTTCAAGATCAACCTTTTAGGATTATTATTTCAGCTAGTGGTAGTCCCACCCATCCCACCCACCCCCTTAGTGTTTTTATTGATAGGTTACTAAAGAATGTTTTAGATCCAATAACATACCTTTTGAAGGACTTATGGGATTTTTTTTACCAAAATTTTAAAAAATTGGTATTCTGAGAGTTGTAGGTTTTCAACTATAGATGTAATGACTTATTTATATCTATACCCCATGAGGAAGGTCTTGCACTATTTTATGATGCTATTAGGAACCTTACAGTTTTTAATGACACGTTAATTAATTTTATTATGGTAGCTATGGAGTTTATACTTAATAACAATGATTTTATGTTTGAATGTGAGTTTTATAAGCAAATTCAAGTGGGGTGGCGATGGGAGCAAATTGTGCTCCC
>NC_056728.1:751773802-751853802 GCF_019279795.1 Protopterus annectens | reverse complement strand
ATGGAATGTCCTGAACACCACTGAACCAATCCTCTGGAAACCAGACAAAATTTTAACAGCACCAGAGAATAGACAGTTTTGGACAAAAGGAATACCTGTTGATGCCATGGTTGTGGCAGCAGCCACAAAAAAGGAACTATCCAAAGAGAGTTCCACAGTCCTTCCTTTGAGCAAGGAGTCTCTGTCGATGGACAAATTTGGGAAGTGTGTCTATGCTTCAATGATCTTTGCTTTAAGGTTGCTGAACTATTTGGCACATTTCACTAGGTTACAGAGAGATTTAGTAAAGGAACTCTGTGATAACCTTTCATGATCCATTTCTGAAGAGGTACAGACATATGTTACTTCTCAGTTAGCTACCCTGCAATCAATCTGCAATTCTTCCATGAGGTTAATTTGACATGCAGCCAAAGAAACCTCAAGGGCAGTGGATTCTGCTGTTTCCATAAGAAGACACACCTGGATGTGCCTATTTGATTTTGTGGAGCCCTTCAAGTCTTTGTTCGTCAATGCCCTCCTTTGGCAGAGCTTCATTGCTTGACCGAAAGTTAAGAATACTTTATCCTGGTGTGAAAAGGATGGACTCTCTATTGGAGTATATTTACTTGGAAATTTTTTGTTTAGATTTTTTATAACTCCTGTAAGAGTTGGTAAAATAAGAAAAAAAAATCTTTCTGGTTGTTAGAGATGTAATAGGCAAATTAAGGCTAATTGGTCACACATGTTTTTTGAATGTTATATGGTTCAGAATTTATAGGGTAAAAATCCAAAATTTTTTAAAGGATTATGGAATGATACTTTTATATTAACAAAATAAATGGTTCTCTTTTATATTTTAAGAACAGACACACAAAAGAAAGACTTTTCTTATTTAACTTAAACTATACTTGCTGTAGCTAGAAAAACTATTGCATGAAATTCAGAAAACACGAGCCACTCGACCAACGTGAAGTAAAATAAAACAATTTAATTCAATAAAATCTAATGGTTAAGCACTTTCAACTGCACCAACACAGTCTTCTTCAGAACACCTTATTACATCCAAAATCACATTAAATACTCTCATGACTTCACAGAATTAAAAATCCCCGCCAAAACCCTTAAAGCAACAGTATATATAGCCTAAAAGTACTGAAATATGTAATTTATAAAGTGCATAAGTGCATGTATAAATGTCTATATGCTTTAGATAAATTTGAATCAGATACATGAAGATGGACATGGAAAACTACACATAAAAAATACACATAAAAAATATATATATATATATATATATATATATATATATATATATACATAAATAATCAAATACATAAAAATTTTTTAAAAAATTAGTTAAACGATAAAATTGATTAATTTAATGCTAAGAATGGCTTTATGCTGATGTGGTCATTGATGCCGGGATTTCTAGTGGCATCAGTATAAATCTGCCATTTGCTTTCACATAAAGCTAATAGCATTTTCCAGTTACCTCCCCTCAAAGAACTATGAACTTGGTCAATGATAGTAAATAGAAATTTGTGATCACTACCTTTCTCAAGAATATGTCTGTATAATGCATTGTTACTGTCCTGCTTCTGAATTCTATAATAATGTTCATATATGCGTTTTTTAAGATTACGCTCCGTTTTTCCTATATAGTAAGCAGAGCAGGACTTACATGTAGCCAAATATACCACTTGCTTTGTATTGCAATTGCCTTTCCTACACTTAATAATTGTACTATTAATATCTTTAAGTTTGATAGTGATGTCTTCATTAATATATCTACACTGGTTGCAAGACCCACATTTGCGGGTACCACTATATGTGATTACCTCTGCATGGCCATTATTGGTTTTTTTCTAATAATCTTTTTAAATTGGGAGCAGTCTTGTAAACTCATTTGGGAAGTGGGTCCCAATTCTGTCCCATATTGTGTTCCAAAAATACATCCCAATGTCTTTGTAGTATCTCCTTAATAAGATACACTGAGGGTGTATACGTTAAGACACAAACTCTACCAATAGGTTGGAGTCTATTTGTAACCCGTCCCGGCCTGTTGTCTGGATTAAAGGGGTCCGGTTGTCCCAATAATGGACAATATTTACTTCCCCATTCCTTCGTTACATATTCAGTAATATCCTTAAGCATGTATTCAGGATAAGCACGCTTTTGGAAAAGATTATAAATATTCATTATTTCCTTCTCAAACATCTCAAAAGTTGATGTCATCCTAGCGGCTCTTATACATTGCCCTTTAACCACATTACGAAAAGTATATGGTGGATGATTGCTGGTATAATGTATATAATCATTAGAAAATGTTGGTTTCCGATATATACTGGTAGAGAATCCGTCCTGCTGGTGACTAATCAACACATCTAAGAAGGAAATCTGTTGTGCCTTGAAATCATGTGTAAACTTAAGAAATGTTGTAGACTCATTCAGAAAATTCATAAACTCATCGATCTTATCAGTGGGTGCCTTCCATAATATATATATATTTTTTATGTGTATTTTTTATGTGTAGTTTTCCATGTCCATCTTCATGTATCTGATTCAAATTTATCTAAAGCATATAGACATTTATACTTGCACTTATGCACTTTATTAATTACATATTTCAGTACTTTTAGGCTATATATACTGTTGCTTTAAGGGTTTTGGCGGGGATTTTTAATTCTGTGAAGTCATGTGAGTATTTAATGTGATTTTGGATGTAATAAGGTGCTCTGAAGAAGACTGTGTTGGTGCAGTTGAAAGCGCTTAACCATTGGATTTTATTGAATTAAATTGTTTTATTTTACTTCACGTTGGTCGAGTGGCTCGTGTTTTCTGCATTCCGTATCTACTGGTTACACTGTTGTAGTTCTTTCCCGTGGGTGCATTCTGTTATTCGAAAGATGTCGGAACCTGTGGATCACCAGCCTACTTCATTGTCCAACGTGGGTGAGAACATCACAAACAACTCTAATACCGCTGATACTCTTTGTACTTTACGTGCCGACGTTGCGGCATTACAGAAAGCGGTACATAAGTTGATAACATTGGTTACCAATCTTGCAAGTGCTAATAAAGAAAGATCGCTACATTTTTTGGATACGGAGCCTGTTTCCGTGTTACCAGAGGGCAGTAACACACCGGTTCCGGTTATCGGAAACATCAACGGAGACGGACTCACTACTCCTGATAGGCAGATGCCATTGCTATTCACACAGACTGAAGGCATCCAAACAAACTGTTCTAACTCAAATCTTGAACCTTTTGATGCCCAGCCTGAACAATTCTCCTCACCACCAGTGTTGGATATACAAACAAGGGACGACCACCACGTTAGTTCACCATTACAGGACTTAACTTTTGATTTCAGTTTTTGCAAACTACGTAAAGAAGCCGAAAGAACTGGAGCGCGTCCTAAATCTTATACGGAGGTTAAAACGTACGCTAACAACAAACGTAAGGAGACACAAGGGCACAGAGGTATCATTTCTAATGCTTATGTTGTTCATGATACAAAGGACAAGAAAGATAAGAAAGATAATAAAGACAATTATGTACAAGGTGAAAGTATAGCACGTGAACATTATAATTGTAATATACAGAATGGGCCTCAAGAGGGCCTCATACAACAATTTTTAGGTGATTGTTATGACTTCAATGATACAGAAAGGGGACAATTTTATAATGCCAAGCCATATGTGCAGAAAAACAGCACTTTGAAAGATATAATATATGATTTTGGCAAAAAATTGTTATCTTTTAAAAATACTAAAATTGACATAGCTTATTTATCTCAATGCTTGCAGTCCAATGTTGTGCCTAAGGGAATTAGATTTTTCAAGTTACCCTTAGGAATTGTATATAATTCTGTTTATAACTCTGATATCATTAATGAATTTAATGAATTATTCGATGGGTTTGGTTTTTCTTTCATTAGATTATTGATTAAACATCATGATGAAAAACTTATCAGTTTAGCTAATGAAATAGAATGTATCAATCAAAGTATTGTTAAACACAGTGACTTTGAAATGTGGAAAGATTTATATTCCAAACAGTTCACTATAGCTGAGAATAATGCGCATGTCATTTATGAGAGGAAAAATAGAAAAATGAAGCGAGATTTGGAACTTTACAAATCTAATAGAGCGTATATTTGGCCATCAGATAGAGCACATGATAATGGACAACATGATAATGATTTTAGACACAAGCGGTATGGCTCATACAGAGAGGAAAATTTTCAAGGGGGACGCTTTTTTCCAGCCAGAAATGTACGTCCACAGTGGAACAAGCAAAGGAGATGAGTAGTTCCACTAACAATAATCATAATAGTGATAACAGATGTATTGAGAAGTTTATGAGCACACAGACAGTGGAGGTTCATGATATGCCTGAAATTACATATACCCACACTTTACAGAATAATAATAATAACAATAAAAATATTTTAAATACATATAATGGGTTCAATGTCTATAATTATACTGGTGTGGATATTGACGAAGCTTTTTTCAGCCTTATGAGTAAAGGGATGAAATTCATCCCTAGTGCCCGCAACAATTTAGTGAACAATATAAAAGAGGTAAAATTATTTTGTAGGAGGTTAAATTTAGCGGTACAATTTGACAAAGCTAATAAAGATAATAAGGATACCACTAACAACAACTTGAAGGAAGTGACAGAATTGAAACTTAAACACAAAAGTACATACATTCCTAATTCAAATCCGCAAGTTAAGAACTATGAATATTTGGTATGTAAGGATATATATTGGTTGCAACACCACAATAAGAAATATCATGGTGACACCTTAGTTGATAATCTTACTATAGATGAAAGAAGTTGTCTTGATAGGTGTATACATAATAAGGACATACGTATCATGAAGCCTGACAAGGGGGGTGGGGTAGTAGTATATTATACAGATGAGTACAACACATGTATACACAACATATTACATGGGTCTGGAAATTATGAAGGTATTTCGATAAATCAAATCAACATTGGATATAAAAGAATAGATCTTGCTTTGGAGGAATATCTCATTGACAGTAGGATCACCAATGAGATTTATACATTCTTAAAACAAGACTACCCCATTATGGCTAAAATGGTGGGGATACCCAAAATTCACAAATCTATTGAACAACCACCATTTAGACCCATTGTGTCAGGTTCGTATTCAAAAACTTACAATATAGGTGTCCTCATTGACACATGGTTAAAACACATATATTTGGAGATCCCGCATCTCGTCAAAGATTCATGGGATTTTTTAAGGAAACTCACTAGGGATAAATGGAATGCCAATTTGACTTTTTTGACAATAGATGTTGTTGATTTATTCTCATGTATCCCTAAAGATATAGGTCTTGAATATTTTGCTAACAGTTTAAGACTTTATTCTGGATATAGTTGGGACAAAATTTGTTTAATCTGTGACATGATGTCACTGATTTTAGACCACAACTATATCGCATTTCAGGGTGAATTTTTCAGACAGACACGGGGTGTAGCTATGGGGGCGTCCTGCGCCCCCATTTTCACAAATCTTGTGATGTTGTCATGGGAATTGGAACATCTATTTACTAGTATATATTATGAAGATATAGAATTTTACGTGAGATATCTGGATGATATTTTTATATTATGGAAGGCACCCACTGATAAGATCGATGAGTTTAAGAATTTTCTGAATGAGTCTACAACATTTCTTAAGTTTACACATGATTTCAAGGCACAACAGATTTCCTTCTTAGATGTGTTGATTAGTCACCAGCAGGACGGATTCTCTACCAGTATATATCGGAAACCAACATTTTCTAATGATTATATACATTATACCAGCAATCATCCACCATATACTTTTCGTAATGTGGTTAAAGGGCAATGCATAAGAGCCGCTAGGATGACATCAACTTTTGGGATGTTTGAGAAGGAAATAATGAATATTTATAATCTTTTCCAAAAGCGTGCTTATCCTAAATACATGCTTAAGGATATTACTGAATATGTAACGAAGGAATGGGGAAGTAAATATTGTCCATTATTGGGAAAACCGGACCCGTTTAATCCAGACAACAGGCCGGGACGGGTTACAAATAGACTCCAACCTATTGGTAGAGTTTGTGTCTTAACGTATACACCCTCAGTGTATCTTATTAAGGAGATACTACAAAGACATTGGGATGTATTTTTGGAACACAATATGGGACAGAATTGGGACCCACTTCCCAAATGTGTTTACAAGACTGCTCCCAATTTGAAAAGATTATTAGAAAAAAACAATAATGGCCATGCAGAGGTAATCACATATAGTGGTACCCGCAAATGTGGGTCTTGCAACCAGTGTAGATATATTAATGAAGACATCACTATCAAACTTAAAGATATTAATAGTACAATTATTAAGTGTAGGAAAGGCAATTGCAATACAAAGCAAGTGGTATATTTGGCTACATGTAAGTCCTGCTCTGCTTACTATATAGGAAAAACGGAGCGTACTCTTAAAAAACGCATATATGAACATTATTATAGAATTCAGAAGCAGGACAGTAACAATGCATTATACAGACATATTCTTGAGAAAGGTAGTGATCACAAATTTCTATTTACTATCATTAACCAAGTTCATAGTTCTTTGAGGGGAGGTAACTGGAAAATGCTATTAGCTTTATGTGAAAGCAAATGGCAGATTTATACTGATGCCACTAGAAATCCCGGCATCAATGACCACATCAGCATAAAGCCATTCTTAGCATTAAATTAATCAATTTTATCGTTTAACTAATTTTTAAAAAATTTTTTATGTATTTGATTATTTATGTATATATGTATATATATATTTTTTATGTGTAGTTTTCCATGTCCATCTTCATGTATCTGATTCAAATTTATCTAAAGCATATAGACATTTATACATGCACTTATGCACTTTATAAATTACATATTTCAGTACTTTTAGGCTATATATACTGTTGCTTTAAGGGTTTTGGCGGGGATTTTTAATTCTGTGAAGTCATGAGAGTATTTAATGTGATTTTGGATGTAATAAGGTGTTCTGAAGAAGACTGTGTTGGTGCAGTTGAAAGCGCTTAACCATTGGATTTTATTGAATTAAATTGTTTTATTTTACTTCACGTTGGTCGAGTGGCTCGTGTTTTCTGCATTCCGTATCTACTGGTTACACTGTTGTAGTTCTTTCCCATGGGTGTATTGCATGAAATTGAAAATCTACTTCAGAATCAAAATTTGAAGACTTTATTTACCTCTTAAAGAAGGTTGCAATTAAAGAAACTAAAGTAAAAGAGAGAAGAATAAATCCAAACAAATTAAGGAATAATCCTTGGTTGAAGGTTTTGGCCCTTTCTGAATCGACATCTTCCCATACATAACTATTTAGACTGTTGTTAGGATTGTGTCTTGTTTTATTTATCACTATGTTGGTTTCAAGCTTATGAGTTACTGTGGTGGTGGTGCTGCGGTAACTTGTCACCTCACAGTAAGACGCTGTCTGGTTCGATTCTCAGCTAGAGCGCCTTCTGAGTGGAGACATGCGTGAATGGGCGTACCTTCATTGAAGGTTGTGCATCAGGGCTGGCAACTTGGCACATAAAAATCTACTGCCAATCATTAGCAGACTGGAGTTCCGCTGTGGCGACCCCTAACTGGGAAAAGCCGAAAGACACAACAACAACAGCAACAACAACATGTTGGTTTCAAGCTTATTGTATACATTGTAAATAGTTATATTTAGTTTGTTGTTTTTTTTTTTAAATTGCTGTATTATTTTATTGTATGACAATTGGAAACTTTTTTTAATTTTCCTGTTACTTTTTCTCTCTTTTTTTTTTAATTTGTTTAATAAAAAAATATTTCAGGAAAAGGGTGGAAAGACCTTGTCTGCCATGGGCATACATTTTTCCACACCTCAAAGATCCTTCTCCAGGAATCAATGAGGTACTGGAAAATGTGGTTCAAAAAGTCCCAGGGTCCTTTTCAGGACATACATGGAGGAGGTTCCCCCAGGTGTAGGGGGGAACTCCAGTGGTAGCCGCTGCCTTCACGGCAGAGGTGGCCTACAGAACCAAATGTCTATAGATTCCTTTTTTGACAGACCCTTCCAGCACTCCTGAAAGAGGCCTTGATTTTCCCCTCTCTATGCACTCAGGGGTCGATTATCCCTGCAACAGAGAGCCTGGCTAGAGATAACAACAGATACAGGGGTGCAGAGGATCATTTCCAGAGCTTATGTAATTCCCTTTTCCATTTCTCCTCCAATCTCAAGAAAAATCCCTGATGTTCCACCCAGTCAGAGGGAACAAGCAGCACTTCAAATACAAAATATGCTAGAAAAAAGAAGAGTCATCCAACAGGTCCCACCAGACCAGATAGAATCCAAAGCTTACTCAAGATTCTTTTTAGTTTTAAAGAAAACAAGGGACTGGAAACTAATCTTGGATCTCAGCAACTTGAACAAATCAGATTGACTCACCAAGTTTTGGATGGTCACGGTTCAGTCCATTCTCCCATTTCTGTGAAAGGATGACTGGATGTGCTGGATAGACCTTCAGGACGCATACTATTACATAAAAATGAACAGGCACTCCAGAAGGTATTCACACTTCTGGCTGGAAGCCCATCATCACCAGTTCAGAGTTCTACCCCTTGGCCTCACCACAACCCCCAGGGTGTTCACCAAATGTATGGCAGCAGTGGCAGCTCACTTGATACTGCAAGGATTCCAGGTGTTTCCATATCTAGACAACTGGCTCATTGGTGCCCTGACCAGGCATCAAGTAATAGAGGCAAGAAATCAGATTCTTCAGACATGCTCTTATCTGAGGATAACCATAAACTACGAAAAATCTCACATGGGACCTACGGAAAAGTTGGAGTTTATAGAAGCATTGCTCAACACAAAGTCAATGATAGCTTCAGTACCTCCTCTAGGAGTTCAGACCTTAAGAACACAGGTCAGGAAAATAATCTGCAGCACTAAAGTTTCTGCCCACTTGGTTCTTCAAGTCCTAGGATCAGTGGCAGTAGCAGTAACTGTAGTACCTTTAGACAAGTTTTACGTGAGAATTCTACAATGGATGCTAGCCACCCAATGATCAATACCTTAACAACCAATGTCAACCCCAATACGTATTACATAGATTTGCAAGAGACATCTCAGGTGGTGGATTCAATCAGAACAGGTCCTACAAGGCCATCTGTTCATTCCTCCTCAGACCAAGGCCATAGTGACCACAGATGCTGCCCAGAAATTGTGGGGGGCATTACCTGAAGAAGACAGTCCAAGCCGCTTGGTCCCCTGAAGAGGCCAATTTACATATCAATCTTCTAGAGATGAGAGTGGTACTTGTAGCACTGCAGGGCTTTCAAGAAACTTTCCCCTTGGGGATGATTGCAATTCAGATGGACAATATGTCAGTAGTTTGGTACATCAACAAACAGGGAGGAACCAAATCTTACCCCTTGTGTCGAGAAGCACTCAGAGTGTGGCAATGGGTGAACTCTTCCAACCACTTTCTCATAGCAGTGTATATTCTGGGGAAGTCCAATGTAATAGCAGACAAGCTGAGCAGGTGCATTTTTCTACGTCACGAATGGTCTCTCAACCAAAATGTGGTGGTTATGATGTTTTGTCAGTGGGGGCCAGCATTGCTGTGGTCTTTCACTTCTCTCCTGAACAACAAGTGCAGCAGTTACTTTTCCCTGATCACCCACAGGGGAAGTCACTGAGGGATGCTGTACTTCACAATTGGCCCCCTGGCCTTTTTATGCCTACCCACCAATTCCACTAATATCCATGTTTCTTCAGAAAGCTGCCATGTTAAAGACAAAAGTTATCCTCATTGCACCTTTCTGGCCTCAACAGATTTGGTTCCCCTTCCTTTGGCCTCACTTACTCCAACAACCATGGATTCTGGATCCAACTCCAGACCTCCTGTCTCATCCAACAGGCAAGATTCATACAGACATACCAAACCTCGGGCTGACAGCCTGACTTCTCCAGTTCCATTAGTAGCCAGTCAACCTATGCTCTCTTTTTCAGTCCATCAGATACTTTTATCTTCACATAAACCATCAACATGTAAACTCTACTCCAGTAAATGGAGAAGATTTGCTTATTAAGCCCAGGAGAATAACACTTGATCCCTTTTCAGCCCCTTTGCATAGTATTCTTGAATTCTTAGCCATACTTTTTAAATATGGAGCAAGCTCCTCGACAGAGAAGGTCCAGCTAGCACTGATCTCAAATTTTCACACAGGATTTGAAGGTGTTTCTGTTGCCTTCCATAGACTATGTAAAACCTTTTTGCAAAGTACCCTTCTTCTAAGACCTCCTCTTAGAGACCCAACTCCCCCATGGGATCTTAATGTGGTCTTGCAACAACTTTCTCAACCTGCCTTTGAACCAGCAGCTAAATGTGAACTAAAGTATCTATCTTGGAAAACAGTTTTTCTAGTAGCCATTACTTCTGCTGGAAGAATTTCAATGGTTCAGGCCTTGTCTTCTAAACTGCATTATCTGATCTTTCACAAAGACAGAGTCACCTTAAGAACAAACTTTTCCTTTCTTCTTAAAGTGGTTTCACAGTCTAATACTAATCAATCCACCAATTTGCCGGTATTTTGCCCCAGGTTTTCTAACAAAGGTGAATACATGTTGCATTTATTTGGATGTCCACAGCCAGTTACATTTTTACCTGCAGAGAACACAAAGTATCAGCAAGACTGGATGATTATTTGTCTCATTTTCTGACATAAATTTAGAAAAACCTGTTGCCAAAATTAATCTCTCCAGATGGCTTATGGATTTTATTTCTTACACATACAGCAAGTTGAGCATTACTTTATCAAAACCATTATGATCTCATTCCACAAGAGCCATGGCTAAGTCATCAGTCTTCCAATCTATAGCTTCCATGGATGACATTTGTGCAGCAGCTATTTGGGCTTCTCTCCACACATTTGTTACTCATTACAAATTGGATATGGACTCTAGGGGTAGAACATCATTTGGTTCAATGGTGCTCAGGAATATCCTTCCTTCAGTCAACCTGGAGATGTAGGTAGCTGGCAACTCTGTCCCATAAGTTGAGGACATAATGAAAATTGACAGCATCAGATAAAGAAGTTATGTTCTCATCATAACATTCCATCTGTGTTGTCCATCTTCATCCTGCCTCAGCTCTCCTTCCACCAGCCCCCTTCCCTGTAGTCTCCTGGAAGTGTGAGTGTTTTTCTAATTATGTCACTTCCTTGGAACATGGCTGCAGATATAGTCTCCTCTATCTGTATTTCAATGCTTCTTTCTGTTGATGTTAGGAAACAAAATCTGAGGTTCTTGGGGTTGTTGCATTGTGGATAAGGGAGTAACTCAGGAGTTTTCTGGTTGCCATGAGCTTTTGCAATGGCCAAGTCAGGTCTGAGGGATCGGATCCAAACCCATAAGCTGCAGAAGAATGAAAATGGGCAACATAGAAGGAACATTATGGTGAGTACATAACTCCTTTTAACTTGAAATCAGAAATAATATTATTGTTAGTAAGACATACAAAGTGAGTAATAAGCAGCATTATGTGAGTAATGCAGGATTAGGTTGTGACAGATATGGGATAGTGATGACAGTAACTTTACTCATTTGCTTGTTGATGGTGAAAAGAACAAAATATGTTTAATGAAATTAAGGGAATGATATGTGCAGCTGTTCCATCATCATATGGTAGCATACAGCTGACTGGAGATCGGTAATTAAAAAAAAAAAAAAAAAAGAATTTGTCTCTTCTTCCTGCCTGAATCTACATTTACCAGATTATGGGAATGACTCCCCTCACCAAGATGTGAACATTTGCAGTTAGAATAATTAAATTGGGATGTGCAAGGGTATCTCTCTATACAAGGGTAGGATTGGGGGCAAAGGGAAGAAAAGATATTTTTGAAAGAGCTTTCTGCTTTTTAAAGCACTGCTTCTGCTACTTAATAGCAATGGACAGACCCTCACAGAGATGTCTTCAATGAATGATACTGTAATTCCCCACAAGTTTTTGTATTGATCATTTTTATTTACTTATTCATTTGCTAAAAAGAGAAGCAACTCCATCTAAAGGAATTGTTTTGTATATAGCAAAGAAGAACATTAATAGAAAGTGACCACTAAAACGTGAGTATGAGTGTCATGAAACAAACTTTGTACTTGAGTTTAACAGTCACATAAGCAGAAATTTAGTACCGAATACAAGTGAGCTTCACAGTCACATGACAATAAATAAGAATGATTTACTTTGCGGATGGTTCATTAATGGTGGTCCTTTACAGGCAAAGTATCTCGTATGATAGAAACTTTTTTCGTTGTAAAATACTGTTGCTCAAGCAAGTTTTTTTTTTTCCATATAGGTTGTGAGTGGTTAAACCAGTTTAGAAAAGGAGTGTTTTTGCTGACTGTGAATTATGAATTAGGATGACAGTGAATTCTGGTTGGATGTTGACAGAGTTAGACATTTTGTAGATTGGTCGATTTCCAAGGTATTTGAAGAATGAGATATGTGGGAGTATATGATAATGGGGAGAGTAGTAGGGAAATCACGTGTGTGCTCAACAATAAGGAAGTGGCATTCAAACAGAGGGAAAAAAAGTAGTGCCTGTGTGTGTGTGTGTGTGTGTGTGTGTGTGTGTGTGGGGGGGGCAGGGAAATACCCATGCAGGAACAGATGCAGCTAAATAGATAAGGAATGCCAAGGGCATTTTTAGTTGAAGCTAGAGTGGGGTAAAGCAGAGATATAATTTTTTTCCAGCTAGATTTCAGAGAGGAATAAGAGGATCAAAAATACAAATAGACTGATTAATGCTAAAAGGGAAGTTGGAATGCCAAGGGCACTTTTAGTTGAAACTAGAGTGGGGTAAAGCAGGGAGATCATTTTTTCCAGCTACATTTTAGAGAGGAAGAAGAGGAACAAAGGCCCAAATAGACTGATTATTGATAAAAGGGAAGTCATAGACAATAAATGCATGTTTTATTTTACAAGTTTGTTAACTGGGTAAGCCCCTTGGACACAATTGCCACTTTCTAGGGGTGACTAAGAACCACTGTCTGGTTAAATGACTTCTAACATCCAGATGTTAGGCAAATGAAAATGGAAGGAATCAAACCCTACCCTGACAGAAGCTCATTAAGAGATCAGAGCTGTAGTCCTCTGCACTAACTGTGAAACATGACGTGCTAAATTAGTTCTTTACCAAAGTTTTCACAAAGAAAAAAAAAATATACAATGATTCCATACTGGAAAGGGGAATGAGGCAGAGGAGGGTGTGTGTGTGTGTGTGTGTGTGTGTGTGTGTGTGTGTGTGTGTGTGTGTGTGTGTGTGTGTGTGTGCGTGCGCACACATGTGCATGAAGTATGTGCATGTGTGATTGAATGATAATCCAGTAAAAAGAAGTGGTAGAGACATAACTGGCTAAATTACAGCAGGACAAAGCTGAAGGAGTTGGTGGTATACCCCGTGACATAGGGAAATACTACCAGCCCAGCTATCTGGAATTTTGTAAATAATTCTATGTCATTTGTGAATATTGATATGATTTATACAGAAGTGTGTGTAAAGTACTGAGCTAAAATGTAACCACAGCATGCCCTATTGGAAAAGAACAGGAATGTACCTTCACTGATGTGACAGTTTAGCTGTATATGTTTAATGGAAACTGGAACACAGAGGGTTAACTTGCAAAACTTCAAGAAAATAAGTTGAAATTAAATTATTTTACAATTGTGCTATAAAAGTTATCTTTCAGTTTCATTGCAGTAGCAGACACAATGTTTAGATCTGTAAGTTTTTTGTATTGTCTTGAAAGAGAAGTAATTACTAGGTTTAAGATGTAGAAGTGTTTTATTGTTTTATGACTTCCAGGATCTGCAATGATCTGAGAGATATGTATTTTTTCACAGGGAGATGCTAAAAATGTGTGTACTTTCTGACAGTGGGGGTTTAGCTTGGGAAGTAAAGTCAGGTGAAAAAAGTGATGTCATCCAAGCTAACCCAGCAGTAATATTTGATATTAATTTAAGAACTCTGTCAGAGAGTGACTTTTGAGTTTGTATTTTGTCTTTGACCTAACAAGGACATCCACTCATCACCACATCTGCACTTGCCTTGCTGTAAGTAAGTTTTTAGGGCACAGTAACTATTTTAGATTCAGATAGGAATATAGTAAAGTATAGCTTAGATGTTTTCTGTATTTTTTGAGACTGTCCTGCAATGTTGTTTTAAATATTTCCTGTGATTTTGAACTCTGATGTAACTGATTACTTACTGAGTATTGTCTTGTTTTTTATTATTTATTATTAAATATATTTAAACATATCTTTGTGGCTCATATCTGTGAGACATATTTAACCTCTTAGAGTACTTGCATATCTATTTGGTGAGACTGTACAGGCCACTCCTAAATAGCCTTGCTCTTGGTCAGACTACAATTTGGATTAATAGTAACAGTACACAGTAGGATTGGGCACCCTTTGTTAAGGGCCTTAAAGGAGCTGGTAAGTAATGGCTGGTGGCAATTGAAACTACCGCATAGTCTGGGCAGAAGGGGGCATAGCTAGTTAACCTGTGCCAGCCTTTCCCAGGAGTGTGTGTGTGTGTGTGTGTGTGTGTGTGTGTGTGTGTGTGTGTGTGTGTGTGTGTGTGTGTGTGTGTGTGTGTGGTTGTATATAAATCAAATCTCAAAGAGTGTGTGTCAGCTACTTGGGTAGGGACACAAAGCACTGGTTGGACAGACAGGGTACTAGAGATCTTATTTTGGCCACTCAAGCTGAAATCTCAACCCTATAGCTGTGTCAGTGGGGAGTTTTACTGGGGATCTGGAGAAAGAGGGAGAAACCAGCCCCAGAGTGACTGTGATCTTTGTGTGCTCTTAAGAGAAATTGCACTTTACTGTGTGTGTACTTGTCATCCTCCCAGTGTGTACATTCCCCACTATTGCCAGTGGTGAGGATAGAGGATCCTTGATTACTGGGCCAGTGCAGGGGCATCACATATTAATTGGTTGCAGTGGTAGGATAGCCACATCACATATTAATTGGCTTGTAGTGGTATGGATATTGAATTCCTGCAGCCTGTAAACAGTGGCCACTAAGGAAGGTGTTTGTACTCTCAATCAGCCATACAGTGAACATTCAGAGTTTCATATCACAATTGTTTTATTTATTTATTTATTTATTTTTGTTAGTTTAGTTAGTCATGGAGAGCAGACAAGCATGTCAGTAGAGGAGTATAGCAAGCTGACAAGGAGCTAGTTGGCAGAGATGTGCCAGGTTAAAGGACTGGTGCATACTGGCCTGACTAAGGCTGAAATGATTGTAGCCTTGGGCACAGCTGCATCGCAGACCAGCAGTCAGAAGGGCAACCGGGCTGGCCTTGGAGATGTACAACTCCCAGAAAATGGACAGTTCAGCCTTTCCACAGAGGACATAGAAATCTGTTTGGAGTTAAAGAGACTTGAACTGGAAACCAAACATTTGTAAATAGAATCAGCAGAGAGATGGTAGCAGGAGAAACAAATGAAAATAGAAGCAGTAGAGAGACTGAGATATCTGGAAGCTGTGGAGAATTAGAGGCAGAGGCAACATGAGAAGGAAATGCTGACTCTTTGCCAGTGTCATGGAGGTAATGGGGAAGGGAGTAACTGAATCCCAGAAGCAATAAAGGTCAGCAAATTTCTTCCACAATTTACAGAGGGGGATCATTTTGACAGTTTCATTTATATGTTTGAAAGTGTATGTAAAGAGTATAAAGTTGACCAAGGGCTCTGAGTATGGTTCCTGACCCCCTTACTCTATGGTAAAGCTGTAACTGCTCTTTCAAAATTGTCTGATACTGATTGCTTAAATTATAATACTGTAAAAAGCTGTATTTTACAATGTTTTAAGTTAACATCTGAAGCTTATAGAAAAAAGCTTTGTGAGCACAGACGCAAGGCAGATGAAAGTGTGTGTGAATATATTGCTGAACTAAGCTCATTTTCATAGGTGGGTGAGTGGATATCAGGTCACCACTTTTGAAGGTCTGACAGACATTTTGGTGAGGGAACAAGCCGTTAGCACTTTTCCTTAGGACATAAGAATCTGGTTAGCTGATAAGCAATGCAATATGGCAGATAAGTTAGGGAAGAAGGGAGACCTAGACCTAGCAAGAAGGGCATCACTGTACAAGAAAGGGATACCCAGTGTAGCTCATGGGTCTAAGAGAACCCATGGTGGGCAGCCCAGACTGCCCCAACAGTGTTCGGCAGTAGCAGAGGAAGCCACTAGTCCAGGTACACATTCAGGACCAAGGGTTAAATGTTTTAAATGCAACTAGTGGGGCCAAGTAACATATAAATGTCCACGGAGGCAAGGTGGGGAACAAAAGGTAAGAGAGCCAGTACATGGGAATGCCATAATGCCAGCCGTAAGTTGTTTCAAGACAACAAGGGTACCAAACTACCACAAGAGGTTATATCCTAGCTTAATAAATGGGAAAGAGGCCATTGCTAAGAGAGACACACCCTCTGACCTAACCATTTTGAAGCCTGCAGTGGTTAAAGAAGAGCATTACATGCCTGGGCAGTCTACTCCATTCAGAGCTTTAGGAGGGACCCCATTCCAAATACCTTTGGCTAGGGTTCACCTTGACTGGGAGGGTGGAAAAGGAAGCCAGCAAGTAGGTGTGTTTGAGATTATCCCTGCAGATGCCCTGATAGGGAATTATTTTGATAATGCAGTACATTGTGTGCGTGCAGTTATATGCAGTCAGGTTTGGAGACAAGCATATGGGTTTTGTAGCCTGGGGGAGACCCAGATACACCGCACACTTGCAGCCAGGACTGGCGAGGTGGTTACTTCAGGGAGGGAGCTACCCTGTAGCAGTGAGAATGAAGGTGAGCCACAGCTGATTGTGGGTACTGATGTTCCCTTGGTCAGAGTGACTGCAAGGGCAGAGATGATTTGTAGTATCCAGTCTGACAGTGAGGCACCACTGTTAGAGAATGCCAGACTTCCTGTGGAAGGGGAGCTGGGAATGATTACCAAGAGAGAGAGAGAGAGAGAGAGAGAGATGACACAGGGTCAGCTCTCAGACCTTATATTACAAGGCCTGAGAGAGGTAGCCTGTAAGGCTCCTGAGTCTCAAGGGAAAGGGGAATCTGTATACTGTATACTGGGACAAAGGGTTACTGTATAGAGAGCAGACCCCTGAAGGAGGGCTAGAGGGTGAGAGAATACAGCAGTTGGTAGTTCCTAGGGCCTACCGTCTGGCACCTCTAGCCATAGCCCATGATATTCCCTTTGCAGGTCATATAGGCATAAAAATTACAAAGAGATACAGTATGCAGAACTTTTATTGGTCTGGGATTTCCAGAGATGTAACAGGGTACTGCAGGACCTGTGAGTAGTGCCAACAGGTAGGCAAGGCAGGAGACAAGGTGAAAGCTCCGTTGATACCTTTGCATGTGATTGAGGAGCCATTTCAGAGGGTAGCTATGGATATTGTGGGGCCTCTGAGTACTCCAAGTTCCACGGGGAAAAAGTATATCCTACTGGTAGTAGATTATGCTACCAGATACCCCAAGGTAGTGGCTCTGTCCTCCATTGAGGCAGAAAAAGTGGAAAATGCTTTGTTAGAGATTTTCAGTAGGGTAGTTTTTCCCAAAAGAAATACTGACTGACGAAGGTGGCAGTTTTATGTCAGACCTGCTCCTTTGTCTGTGGAAGCACTGTGGGGTGAAGCACCTAAAGACCACCCCCTACCATCCCCAGACTAATGTTTTTGTGGAGAGGTTACACTCATGTCCATGCTACGGGCATTTGCAGACCAGTTCAGGATGGAGTGGGACAAATATTTGCCCCATATATTGTTTGCTTACAGAGAGGTTCCCCAGGAATCCACAGGCTTTTCACCCTTTGAGTGGTTGTATGGGCGTAGGGTGAGGGGACCTCTAGATCTGATTCGTGATGAGTGGGAGGGTGAGTGAGTTCCACAAGGAGACTGTAGTGGCATATGTCCTAAACCTCAGGAAAGGGCTCAAGGAACTCATGGACTTGGCCCAGGAGAACCTGGCAGAAGCCCAACAGCAGAAAAAAGGTCTGGTATGACAGGAATGCTCGAGCTAGAGAGTATGCTGTAGGGCAGCAAGTAATGGTTCTGATTCCTGTCAGACACAACAAGCTTCAGGCAGCTTGGGAAGGACCCTTTAAGGTGGTAAGAATGGTCAGTGATGTTAACTATATGGTAGACCTGCTAGGCAGGAGGTAGTGGCATAAATTGTACCATGTTAACATGATGAAATCTTACCATGATAGAGAGGCCCTTATGCTGAGTATTTGCAGTGGATGGCAGGAGGAGTCTGAAGGGGATCTGGTGACTGATCTCCTCAATGAGGCTCGGACTGTCACCTCAGTGAAAGTGGTAGGAATGTCCCAGCAGCTATCCCCTACCCAGGTTCGAGAAATCCTAGCAGTGTTACAGGAGTTTGGGGACATGTTCACTGGGAAACCAGGATGCCCCCACCTGGTGCAACACCATGTGGATACAGGACCCTAAAGGCCTATTAAGCAGGCCCCTTATAGGGTACCCGAGAGGGTCAAATAGACTCTGAGGGAGGAGATACAGAAAATATTGGAACTAGGGGTAATTCAGGAGTCCAGCAGTCCCTGGACCTCCCCAGTGGTGTTAGTATGAAATAAGGATGGCTGCACCATGCTCAGTGTGGATTACAGGAAATTATATATTTGCACACAGTCAGATGCTTACCCCATGCCTAGGACAGATGAAGCCCTAGAGTAGCTGGGTTGGGCTAAGTATCTTACCACTATTGATCTTACCAAGGGTTACTGGCAGGTGCCCTTGACTCCCAGTGCTAGAGAGAGGTCAGCCTTTGTGACTCTTTTCGACTTGCATGAGTTCATAAAGATGCCCTTTGGGATGAAAAATTCCCCAGCGACTTTCCAGAGGCTGATGGATCATATCTTAGCAGGAGCAGGAGATTGTGCCCTTGCTTACCTGGATGATATTGCCGTCTACAGCCATTCCTGGCAAGAGCACCTTCAGCAAGTCAGGGGGGGTGCTGGGCAGACTACAGAGGTCAGGGTTGACCATTAAGCCCAGCAAATGTCAGGTGGGTATGGCAGAGGTCTCCTACCTAGGACATAGAGTGAGGAATGATAAGATCAGACCAGAACCTGCCAAAGTGGAAGCCATTCAGGCATGGCCTGCCCCTGTTACCAAAAAGCAGGTGAGGGCATTCCTGGGGACAGAAGGGTACTACAGAAAGTTTGTCTCCAATTATAGTACTATAGATGCTCCCCTCACAGACCTAACCAGGAAAAACAAGCCAGATAAGGTAGTGTGGACCCCAGCAGGTGAGCAGGCATTCCAGAAGCTTAAGGGAGCGTTAGGAGGACCCGCTGTGTTAGCCAGTCCAGATTACAGCAAAGAGTTTGTTGTGCAGGTGGATGTTTCAAACCATGGGGTGGTGGCTGTACTCAGCAACGTCTCCTCAGAGGGAGAAGAACACCCAGTGGTAAATCTCAGTCATAGGCTCCAACCCAGGAGGAATGCTATGCAGCTGTAGAAAAATAATGTCTAGCTGTAGTGTGGGCACTGCAGAAACTTCAGCCTTATCTATATGGAAGGAAATTCACTGTAGTTATAGACCACAATCCTTAACAGGGCTACATCGAGCCAGCCAGCAAAATGCCAAGTTACTAAGGTGGAGCCTAGAGTTGCAGGCATATGATATGACAGTGCAGCACTGCAGTGGGGTTAGCAATGCCAACACAGATGGGCTCTGAAGACAAGGAATGGGGTGAGCTATTCCCAGATAGTCAACCCTCTCAAACAGAGTTTCTCAAGGTACACTTGAAAAACTAGCTTGAGTTTTTGGGGTATGTGTGTGGAAGAAGTGTGACATAGGGAAATACTGCCAGCCCAGGTATCTGGAATTTTGTAATTAATTCTATGCCATTTCTGAATATTGATATGATTTATAGAAAAGTGTGTGCAAAGTACTGAGCTAAAATGTAACTACAGCATGCCCTATTGAAATAGAAAAGGAATGTACCTGCACTATTGTGACTGTTTAGATGTATATGTTTAATGGCAACTGGAACATAGAGGGTTAACTTGCAAAACATCAAGAAAATATGTTCAAATTAAATTGTTTTACAATTCTGCTATAAAAGTTATCTTTCAGTTTCAGTGCAGTAGCAGACACAATGTTTAGAGCTAGAAGTTTTTTGTTTTGTTTTGAAAGAGAAGTAATTACTAGGTTTGAGATGTAGAAGTGTTTTATTGTTTTATGACTTTCAGGATCTGCAAAAATGTGAGAGAGATGTATTTTTCACAAGGAGATGCTAAAATGCATGTACTTTCTGACAATGGGAGTTTTGCTTGGGAACTAAAGTCAGGTGAAAAAAGTGATGTCATCCACGCTAACCCAGTATTAATATTTGATATTAATTGAAGAACTCTCCCAGAGAGAGACTGGGCATTTTGTATTTTGTCTTTGACCTAAAAAGAACATCCAATCATCACCACATCTGCACTTGCCTTGCTGTAAGTTTTAAGGGCACAGTAACTCTTTTAGATTCAGTTAGGAATATAGTAAAGTATAGCTTAGATGTTTTCTTTATTTATTTGAGAGGTCCTGAAATGTTGTTTTAAATATTTCCTGTGATTTTGAACTCTGATATAACTGATTACTTACTGAGTATTGTCTTGTTTTTGTATTATTTCTTCTTCTTCTTCTTCGTTCAGCTTTTCCCGGTTAGGGGTCGCCACAGCGGATCACCTGTCCCCTCATGATTGGCAGTGTTGTTTTACAGTGTTGAGTTGCCAGCCCGGCGCTCAACCTTCCCCAGAAGGCACACACATACACACACTCACACCTAGGGCCAATTTAGAGTGTCCAATCTACCTACAGCATGTCTTTGGGATGTGGGAGGAAACCGGAGCACCCGGAGGAAACCCACGCGACCACAGGGAGGACATGCAGACCGCACAGAAGGCACCCCAGCTGAGAATTGAATCGGAGAACCTCTTGCTGTGAGGTGGCAACGCTAACCACTGCACCACCGCAGTTGCCCATTTTTGTATTATTTATTATTACTTATATTTAAGCCTATCTTTGTGGCTGTCATCTGTGAGACATATTTAAGCTCTTAGAGTACTTGCATATCTGTATGGTGACACTGTACAGGCTACTCCTAAATAGCCTTGCTCTTGGTCAGACTACCATTTGGATTAATAGTAACATTACACAGTAAGATTGGGCACCCTTTGTTAAGGGCCTTAAGCTGGTAAGTAGTGGATGTTGCCAGCTGGGACTACCTTATTGTCTGGGTAGAAGGGGGCATAGCTATTATACCTGTGCCAGCCTTTCCCAGGAGTGTGTGTGTGTGTGAGTGTGTGTGTGTGTGTGTGTGTGTGTGTGTGTGTGTGTGTGTGTGTGTGTGTGTGTGTGTGTGTGTGTGTGTGTGTGTGTGTGTGTGTGTGTGTGTGTGTGTGTGCCTGTGTGTGGTTGTAACTTGTTTTGGCCACTCAGCTGAGATCTCAACCCTATAGCTGTGCAAGTGGGGAGTCTTATTGGGGATCTGGTGAAAGAGGAAGAATCCAGCCTCAGAGTGACTGTGATCTTTGTGTGCTCTTAAGGAAAATTGCACTTTATTGTGTGTGTCCTTGTCATTCTCCCAGTGTGTATGTTCCCCACTGTTGCAAGTGGTCAGGATTGAGGCTCCTTGTTTACTGGGCCAGTTCAGGGGTGTCACGTACCCAACAGAATACTCAAAAAGCTTGCATGTACCTTAGTATAATTGGTTACACAGATCACTTTTGGCAGTAAAAACAGCAGGAAACTACCAGATGACTGAAAAACAGCTTAATTTATCACATTTACAAGTTTTTAGTAGGACCAGTCTAAGTGACTGCAAAGCTGTTAGTTCAGTGACACTGGCACAGAAGTTCATGGAAAGATCGTATAACAAATCTAAAGTACAGTTGTAATTCCAGAATTCCTCTACAGACAAGAAGAGATGTAATTTCAGTTTTCTGCAGCTCTTTGACTGGGTTGCAGCAGATGGATGATGACATTTTGGAGGAAGTGGCTTACATGGATTACAGTAAGGCCTTTCTCTTTGACTCTATACTGCACAAAAGGTGATTGACCAAGCTGAAATGGCAAGGAGAAGGGCAGAACCTTAGGAGCTGAGCTGAAAAGGAAACTCTCAGAGGTTTTTACAGAGATGCTTGCAATGGCAAGGGAAGAGAGCAGTGGTATGACTCAGGGTCATTACCTGGACCTACCCTATTGCATGTATTTGGTTCAGGGATGTCAGAGGGGTAATTAGAAGACTGAAGTTATCTGCTGATGACGTAAAGATCAGACACTATTCCAGATGCAGTGAAGAAGGTGGATAAGGTTCTAGCAAGTCATTTACCAGTGAACTAGAGAGGTGAAAATTGAAGAGTGGTGCATGCAAGTGCATTGTTTTACATTTTAGATAGAATACCCCAAAGTCTGCATGCAGCTTAGGTGGAACTTATCTTGAAAACATGGTGAACATAAGAACCTGGGAGTAATCACTGACTTGAGAACAATGAGGAAAGGTAAAGAAGGCAGCTAAACCAGATAGGAAAGTGTTGGTCTGTGTACTCCAGGGTATATATTCTGGCCTCAAGGAGGTTGTACTGCAAATATCACATCTGTTTGTCTATCTGTCCTCTACCTATCTGTCTGTCTAGTTTTCTATGTGTTGATCTATTTGCATCATTGTACTCCTACCAAAAATCTTGTAAACTTGTCATATTTACATTACTCACTATAAATCTAAAATAAAAATTTGCACTCTGCACATGCAAAACATAGACACACACATACACACACACACACACACACACACACACACACACACACACACACACACACACACTCACACACACACACACGCGCGCGCGCGTGCACGCACACACATGGACACCCAAAACAACTTAGTCTACCAAAGACAACTTTCTGTCTGTAAAATGCTGACTATACATAGTGCACACACAAAAGATAGTTATAAAGTGGATTCTAAAACAACACTGCTCACTTAAATTAGTTTTCCAGAAACTTTGTTTATTATATTTAGAACAAAATTCAACTTAAAAGTGAAAAAATAAAAAATAAAACCCTGACTACAACTAGTCTGTCAGAAAATTACATTATATTACCTGCAAAACAGACAGGATTTTAACTGTCTAATGTAACTAATATTGCAATATAAAGCATATACTTCTATACATTCACTTGTATACATTCACACACAGACAGATATTCACTTCTATCTTCAGGCCTCAAAAATCCTTGATTATCTTAATAACACTTTTGAAAATATCACTTCATTCAAATACGTAGGGATTTGGTTTGACCTCTGCCTATATTTCCCACTCCAACTGAACCCCCCCCCCACGCGCGCACACACACACACACACACACACACACACACACACACACACACACACACACACAAATCAACTTTCATATTCTGGGCTAATAGGATCTCCCCTTTTGTATTCAGGCCCTGTAAAAATGCCATAGGCAAAGGTATCTTACTGGCATTGCTACAGTATTGTCTCCTGCTAATTGATGCAGCATCTAAAATAGCTATATGCACTATTCGGTCCATTTTAAGTGCCATTTGCGGATTCATCACTCCCTCCCCAACAAATGAACAACAGTATAAAACCATTGAAAAAAAGCTAATTGTTTACCTGAGAAACAACATGCTGATTTTCTGCTCGCCTCTCAACTATTTAAACTTATCAAGAGTGACACCTTCCTTCCCTCCACTAGCCTCCAGTCTATACAGAGATGCACCAACATACAAGCTTAGACATCTTCAGGTAAAACCCAGAAGCACTGTCTGGTTAAGTGGTTTGCTGTGAGTCAATAGCAGACTAATGATGTCTGAGGCTTTCAAGCTCTGGATTGCAGAAAGCAGCTAATTAATAGCTCATAGCCTTAATCATATGTGTTGACAGACATGTAAAATTGATGATTCTGGTTTACATTGTACTTATTCTGCTGATTTTTTTTTCACTGTTGGTGGTAACAAAAGCAAGTAAACTACAGTGGAGGAAACTGTTAAAATGATTGCGTCATGTTTGAAACATGCCAGAGGGACAGAGCCATGACTTAAACTAAAGTGACCCAAGTTCAGTTATCAATGTAGGTGCCTAATGGAACCGGAAGGGGGAGGAGAGGAATAATAAAGATTTGCTGCTTGCACCTCTCCGGGGGGGGGGGGGGGGTTGATTACATGCAACCATCGACAGGCCATACCTGAGACAGCAGAATTTAGGTCAAGCTTTTAGGAATATTTGGGTTCAGCCCTCACTACGGTCTAGGCAGAGTCACTCTCGCAGGGCCATGCTTATCAATAAAATAAGTGCAAAAACTACTCACTTTTTGGCAGAGTCACTCTGATATGTGTCACTGCAGGCACATCTATATATGTAATGCCAACACATAGGAAATAGTGCCTTAAGTTTAAGCCACAAGCTATACCTCTGTGAGTGGATATGGTGGCTCATCAGACATGCACATATTTCATATTCATTCTGCTCTATCAATATAGCTTTGAGGGATGATGACTGTAGCTGGGAAGGGGGTGTCAAAAAGTTAATGCTACATATGTAATAGGAGGATGAGGTGTCATAGGGATATGTAAGGAGAAAAACCAAAACACACGAACTAAGTCTCAAAAGTCCAAAAAAGAATCAGTAAGCACAGTAATGTCCAATGAACTTCTCCAAGCTGTAACGATAAGTAAATCCTTTATTGAGCACGAACAACACAATAAGGTGAACGAAACAACAGTAGAATCAAGCGCTTTCGCCTGCGTGAATGTCAGGCTTTTTCAAGATGAAACAGCAGGGTACAAACTTCTTTTAAATAGGGCCGTTCAACAATAATTGGTGTAATTAATCAATTACATTCATTAAAGTGCTTTTCTGAAACCAGGATAAAAAATGCTTTGCTTAGATTAAAGTGTGATTATAAACAATATCTTGTAACTTTGATAAAATAAAATTACATTAAAATACAAATGTGCAATGTTGTCATACAAGGAATGTGAACGCTAACTTATAATACTAAATAATATCAGTACTTTCTAAAAATCTTTGTAAAAAGGTTCTTTGTTTAAAAATGTTTTGAATGACAAAGAGAAATAATATCAAAGTGGTACAGCGACTACTTCTTTTTGTTTTTTACAACAAACCTTCTAAAACCAATACTTATAAAAATGTTTGATTGGAAATGTCCATTGAAAATTCACATATGCACTCTGTGCCAAAATATTAATACAAATATAAAGATATTTCATTTAATAAATACATTGATTTTAATAAAAATATAATAAATATCAAATAATGTAATAAATATGTTATAATATAAAAATATATCAAAAATTCATGATTTTAATTAATATGTTATTACTTTCATAATATGTGTATCATAGTGTGTTTGTGTGTTAATATGTCTTAATGCCACAACACTCTGTTAAAAACATGTAAATTTTAAAATTTCTTAAATCCAATCTATAACATTTTGCATAAATTAATTTCCAAATGAACAACCAAAAACAAATTTTTGTGATTTTCTTTACATCATAAAATGCTTGTAATGATTATAGTTTCGCTCGTCTTAGTTTTAATAAACTACTTATGCTTATGGCATCATTTAAACCAGGTGGTTTGGTTGCATTTAATCTGAGCTGCCATATTAATTCTTTATACTCAATAGTGGCTTCCCAGTCACCACCTCTTGGGTTATGGGGAACTTGTTCTAAAACTAAAAATTTTACAGACATATTAGGGCAAACCATCTGATGTCTATAAAAAGCATTTGATTCTTTCTTTTTTTGGATGTCATAGAGGTGCTCGTAAATTCTCCTACGCAGCGTCCTCTCAGTCTTTCCAATATAAAAACTTTCACATATCTGACACAAGCCCAAGTATATTATCCCTTTGGATGCACAGTTATAATATAACTCTGATCTGACTCTAAAATTTCTGGATTTAATGTATACGTATAATATATGTAAGGAGAACAAACCATGAGGTGAAAGAACAAATCCAACCTGCTACATGATATTCATGGCAAAAAGAAGTTTGGATAAATATAGATTGTTTACTCAATTTTCTGTTTTTTGAAACATTAGATTATTTTGTTTGGGAGAATCAAAAATAAATATGACTAATTTGTATGGCAAGAAAATATTGCATGTTGACTAAGAGGAAGGTAAACCTGTTGCTCACATATTCCTTGCATGGTTGGTGAGATTATTATATTGCATTCTGTGGTAACTTTTGGTAATGATAATCACCACTGGGTTGGATTCGGCCAGAATAATGTGTGCATATATAAATGTAAAAAAAAAAAAAAAATATATATATATATATATATATATATATATATATAGGTCTACCTGATAACGCTGAAAGCTGGAAATGCCAACGATGAGAACACCGACACCGGAAGATCGACAATGAAGATGACCGACAGTTGAAAATCCCGACGCTGACAACACCGACATGTCAAACGAGTGCTAGTGTGTATGTATGCGGTAGTGACAGACAGGGTTAGGGTGCGGGTAAGTTAAGTGTGCGATAGTGATGGACTTTAGGGTTAGGGTGCGAGTAAGGTAAGTGTGCAATAGTGACAGACTTTAGGGTTAGGGGCAGATTAAGTGAGTTAAGGTTAGGGTGTGGGTCAGGTGAGTGTGCGATAGTGACAGACTTTAGGGTTCGGGGCCGGTTAAGTGAGTTAGGGTTAGGGCGCGGGTTAGGTGAGTGTGCAATAGTGACGGACCTTAGGATTAGGGTTTAGGTTAAGGTTAGTGCATAGATAGTTGTGTTTGTAAGTTTTAGTGTAGGTTTGCAAGGTTTTTGGTGTGCTTGTGTTGTGTGTGTGCTTTTTGGACAGGGGATTTGTTTTGTTTGTTGACTGTCATGATTGTGGTTTGTTGGGCATGTGAAGTTTCATGTTTTTGAACTTTCGGTTTTGTGGTGTCGGTGATTTCGTTGTCAGTGTTTTTGCATGTCGGTGTTTTCAGGTAGACCCATATACATGTATATATGTATATATATATATATATATATATATATATATATATATATGTATACATATGCATATATGTATATGTATATATATGTGTGTGTGTGTGTGTGTGTGTGTGTGTGTGTGTGTATATATATATATATACATATATATATATATATATATATATATATATATATATATATATATATGGATTCACTTTATAATCTCAAAATACTGAAATATCGAATTTCAGTATCTCAAGACCATAAAGCCGAAAAATCAAAATACCGAAACCCCAAAAGCACAAAATTCAAAATCGTGACTTTTAAACACACCCTACACCACACAAGCAATTGCACATACAACTTCCTCCCCACACTGCAACAAACAAAGAAAACACTCACAAACACAACACAAATACACACACCTACTCTACATATAAGCAGGGGGGAAAGCCCTCCGGAAAACCCCATGTGGGGGCTGTGCCCCCCACACCCCCACTTACTTATATATGGTAACTCTGAGGTCACACTAAAAAGACAAAGACATGAAATCCACCACTACACAATCTACATTCCCCTTGCATAAACACACATCACATACGTACAGACACCACTATTCTCAACACTTACACACTCACGCTCTTACCTACATACCGTAACCTACACCTACAACTTTCCAGCACACTAACATACACTAACCACCCCCCAAACCTTTAAAATATAAACACTTACCTGATTCTCCAGATAGCCATTAACACAGTGCACCACCACAACCACTGATTCGACAGTTCCAGATTTGGTTTTGTGATCTTTCACGGAACTGGGCTTTCGTTGTTTTAGTCTCGAGATACTGAAATTTGAGATTTCAGTATTTCGAGATAGCAAAGTGAACCCATGTATATATATATATATATATATATGTATATATATATGTATATATATCATCATCTTCTTTCGGCTGTTCCCGTTAGGGGTCGCCACAGCAGATCACCTGTTTCCATTTCTTTCTGTCCTCTGCGTCTTGCTCTGTCACACCAACCACCTGCATGTCCTGTCTCACCACATCCATAAACCTTATCTTAGGCCTTCCTCTTTTCCTGTTACCTGGTAGCTTCATCCTTAGCATCTTTTTCCCAATATACTCAACATCTCTCCTCAGCACATGTCCAAACCAACGTAATCGTGCCTCTCTGGCTTTGTTTTCAAACCTTCCAACCTGGGCTGACCCTCTAATATACTTATTCCTAATCCTGTCCACCCTCGTCACACCCAGTGCAAATCTTAACATCTTTAATTCTGCCACATCCAGCTCAAACTCCTGCCTTTTTGTCAATGCCACTGTCTCCATCCCATATAACATAGCTGGTCTCACTACCCTCTTGTAGACCTTCCCTTTCACTCTTACAGGTACTCGTCTGTCACAAATCACTCCTGACACTCTTCTCCACCCAGTCCATCCTGCCTGTACTCTCTTCTTCACCTCTCTTCCACACTCACCGTTACTCTGAACTATTGACCCCAAGTATTTAAACTCATCCACCTTCGCCACCTCTACTCCTTGCATCCTCACCATTCCTCTATCCTCCCTCTCATTCACACACATATATTCTGTCTTAGTCCTGCTGACCTTCATTCCTCTTCTCTCTAGGGCATATCTCCATCTCTCCAGGGTCTCCTCCACCTGTTCCCTACTCTCACTACAGATCACAATGTCATCTGCAAACAACATAGTTCACAGGGACTCCTGTATGATCTTGTCTGTCAACCTGTCCATCACCATTGCAAAAAAGAAAGGGCTCAGAGCTGATCCTTGATGTAACCCCACCTCCACCTAAAACGCATCCGTCACTCCCACTGCAAACCTCACCGCTATCACACTACCCTTGTACATATCCTGTACCACTCTTATATACTTTTCTGACACTCCTGACTTCCTCATACAATACCACAACTCCTCTCAAGGCACCCTGTCATATGCTTTCTCTAAGTCTACAAAACCACAATGCAACTCCTTCTGACATTCTCTGTACTTCTCCATCAACACTCTCAGAGCAAAGATTGCATCTGTAGTGCTCTTTCCTGGCATAAAACCATACTGCTGATCACTAATTATCATGTCCCTTCTTAACCTTGCTTCCGCTACTCTTTCCCATAACTTCATGCTGTGCCTGATCAATTTTATCCCTCTGTAGTTACTACAGCTCTGCACATCACCCTTATTCTTAAAAATAGGTACCAAAACACTTTATCTCCATTCCTCAGGCATCCTCTCACTTTCCAAGATTTCATTAAACAATCTGGTTAAAAACTCCACTGCCATTTCACCTAAACACCTCCATGCTTCCACAGGTATGTCATCTGGGCCAACAGTTTTTCCGTTCTTCATTCTCTTCATAGCTATCCTTACTTCCTCCTTGCTAATCCATTGTACTTCATGATTTACTATCCCTACATCATCCAACCTTCTCTCCCTCTCATTCTCTTTATTGATCAACCCCTCAAAGTACTCTTTCCATCTCCTCAACACACTCTCCTCGCTTGTGAGTATGTTTCCCTCATTATCCTTTATCACCTTTACCTGCTGCATATCTTTCCTAGCTCGGTCCCTCTGTCTAGCCAATCAGTACAGGTCCTTTTCTCCCTCCTTAGTGTCCAACCTTTCACACAACTCTTCATATGCCTTATCCTTAGCCTTCGCCACCTCTCTCTTTGCCATGCACCTCATCTCCTTATACTCCTGTCTACTTTCTTCATCTCTCTGACAATCCCACTTCTTCTTTGCCAACCTCTTTCTCTGTATACTCTTATGTACTTCCTCATTCCACCACCATTGTCGTCCTTCTTCTGTCCAGATGTGATACCAAGCACCTTTCTAGCCGTCTCCCTTACTAGCTCTGCTGTAGTTACCCAGCTATTTGGTAACACTTCACTGCCACCCAGTGCCTGCCTTAACTCATCCCTGAACTCCACCTCACAATTACCCTTTTTCAATTTCCACCACTTGATCCTTGGTGCTGCTCTCACACTCCTCCTCCTCCTCTTCTTGATAACCAACGTCATCCTACAAACCACTATCCTATGCTGCCTAACGACACTTTCTCCGGTCACCAATTTACAGTCTCCAATCTCCTTCAAACTGGCCCTCCTACATAAGATATAATCCACCTGTGTGCATCTTCCTCCACTCTTGTATGTCACCCTATGCTCCTCTCTCTTGTTGTCCATCCTTTTCACAAAATCCACTACCATCTGACCTTCTGCATTCCTTTGTTTAACACCATACCTACCCATCACTTCCTCATCCCCTCTGTTCCCTTCACCAACATGCCCATTGAAATCTGCTCCAATCACCACTTTCTCACCCTTGGGTACAGTCATCACCACTTCATCCAATTCACTCCAAAATTTTTCTTTCTCAACTATTGCACATCCAAATTGTGGAGCATACGCACTAACAACATTCATCATTACACCATCAATTTCCATCTTCATAAAAATCACTCTTTTCACCTCCAAAACACTCTCAGCATACTGTTCCTTCAGAATAACTCCTATGCCATTTCTCCTCCCATCCACACCATGATAAAACAATTTGAACCCACCTCCGATACACGTAGCCTTACTCCCCTTCCATCTGGTCTCTTGCACACACAATATACCAACCTTCCTTCTGTCCATCATATCAGCTAGCTCTCTCCCTATACCAGTCATACTGCCAACATTCAAAGTTCCGACCCTTACTACCACACTCCTAGCCTTTCTCCTCTCCTCCTGCCTTCGGCCATGTCTTCTGCCTCTTCTCCTCCTTTGGCCAACTGTAGCCCAGTTTCCGCCAGCACCCTGTAGGCTAACAGTACATATATATATATATATATATATATATATATATATATATATATATATATATACACACACACACACACACACACACATATATATATATATATATATATATATATATATATATATATATATATATATATACAGGTATATGTAAACTATTTCCACCTTTGTTTTTATTCATGCTTTTTGTACTTGCTACCTGTCCTTGTCTCCGTTGTGATACTATTACTGTTTTATCTATTCTTTTGTGCTTCTTGTAGTATTTTTAATTACTTATTTATATTTTGTTTATTGGGTGTTCCTATATTACCTTGGCTGTAATATTTACTATTTTTGTTAAATAAAAAAAGATCTACAGCAACACAGTTGATACAGTGCTGCACAATAAGGGAGTGAATGAATTAGAAAGCCTTACATTTGGTTCAGTGATAATATCATGAGTAAAGCCATGGGCAGGCAATATGACACGGAGGTTTATAGGAAGTGTTGAGTCAATATAGAACAAAGGTTGGTGACAAATGGAAGTAATTGCATTCAGTCTTTTTTAATGTTTTTAGAAGTGACATTACAAGACATCTGGAAACAAATATTTGTCATTTTGTGGATGATGTGGTTATGTAATTGGACTAATACATAAAGGTGCAAAGAACTGGAACAAGATGGCAATTCTGAAATAATTACTTATGACAAGGCAGCTGTAATTCAAGTCTGTTAAGGCAAAATAAAGGCTAAGGAAAGCAAAAACACTGGAAAGTAGTACATAGTTTGTAAGAATAGAGTGGCAATAGCAAGTAGTCAGTGGTTGAGGGGTGGTCATCCGATATGAATTAAAGATAAACAAGAAATGAGAAAGACAGTGAGATAAAGCAATACAGATGGGACAGCACTGAAATGCAGAGTGAAAGGAATGACTAAAAGAAAACAAGAACCAATGAGCTATTTGTGGAAGCAGTTGGTAAATCCAAAATGAAGTACTGTGTGCAGTTCTGGAGACCTCGTTTTCATCGAAACATAGGCTACATCAAGACAACTTAGAGAAAGATGTGCACCAAAAGTCATGCATCGAATGGAAAAAAGTTTATATGTATAATATTAAAAAAGAAGGCATTGAGTGAGATGTATAAAGGAAATAATGAAATTCCATATGGGCGTCAGAGTGGCATAGTGGATAGTGTTGTTGCCCTCACAGCAAGAGGTTTCCTGGTACAATTCTCAGCTGGGGTGTCTTTTGTGTAGAGTCTGCATGTCCTCCCTGTGTTTGTGTAGGTTTCCTCAGGTGCTTCGGTTTCCACTCACATTCCAAAGACTTGCAGTAGGTGGACTGGACACACTAAATTGGCCATAGGTGTGAGTGTGTGCAAGTGTATCGTGTGGTAGAATGGCTGTAGCAGGGCTAACTCCTCTGTCTTATAAACCTTGGCTTTAGATGATTGTCACTACTGAAGTGACACCTCGACCCCATCAGCAAAAAATGAGAAAAAAGGTTGTGGATGGATAGAAATCCACAGTGTACAAGCTGGTACCATATTAAAAAAAAGATTGCTGTATGAGAACAAGAAAGTTGAACTGTTTACACATTGGGTGATTCAGGGGTGACACAGAAGCACATTGTCACCTAAATAGCAGGGGATGTTCCCAACAACCCACCAGAGGAGATAACAAGGTTAAAAACAATAGCAGCATTCAAAATAGCTTTTTATGCAATGCTTATGAGAGGTGGGAGAAAAAGATGAGTATTGATTCAAAAGAATTTGAAACTAATGCCAGAGGTAAGGAAATGTGCAGATTAGGTAGGCCAAACAACTATTATCTGGTGTCATAATATATATTTCTGTGCCATTCGAGCAACAAAACCCATTCTTGGGCCCATATATTTGGTGGGATAGATGGTTTATCTTTATCTGTTCTAATTTGCTGGCTTCGGCAGATAAATCATTTTATTCAAAATGTACAAACTGGCCTTAAAGACAAAATGTATTTTTGGCAATCTCATGGAGCTTGATTAAAAAAAAATATCAGAGACATGTTTGCCTTCAGAGTATTTATACAGTTGATTTATTGTAGCTAATCACTGCTTTGAGAATTTGAACATTAGTCTTATATTTTTTCTTCAGAAATCGACTGTGGCAGTCCTCCTGCAGTACCTAATACAGATTTGATCTTGAGTGGCACAACAACATTTAGGAGCTTTGTACATTATCGATGCAAAGATGGATGTTATCTGGCATCAGGAAGTAATTCTTCAGTTTGCATGCAAAATGGCCTTTGGGAAAATGTTACACTGATCTGTAAAGGTAACAGAGTTACAGTGTTTTCCTGTTTCCTTTATTTTGTTTTGTTTTTATTGTAGACTTTTATTTCATTGTAATGCTATAGTTCTTTACTTCTCATACATCCTTAAGAAGTAAACGGAGATGAGTCATCTTACCCAAAGAACACATCCCAAATGTTCTGATATTGTATTGTAGCATGTTTCTGCTAATCTTTTAAAGGATCTTTATTTGTGACGATTTCTTTTATGAGAATCTGTGTCTAGAAGTTATAGGACACTGCATATTTTAAAGTTTCTTTCTCCCACAGCAGCCATCTAATGTCACAAGGTCTTCTCTTCATTTACTGTACTGGCTGTGGCTTAGCCTCCCCTGGGCTCAACCTGTCCCAAGTCTGGGTCTGGTGAGGACATTTAGGATTCTGGTGCTGTCATATTTCTACCACTTAGTCTGTTCTAAACCCTGCCCACTAGTAGCAGCATTGCCAGCTCCACGATTGCTGCCTTAGGAATGTGTATGTACACTTATTGCATGTGCAACCTCCCAGCTAAGCAGCTTGCCTCTTATGCAGTTATTTCATGAAGCCTAGGCTACCTCCCTACCCCAGAGATGGGTGAGCTGATACAGATGTTCACTCCCATCCTTTCCCTGCTGTCCTTCAAGAGACCATGCTGCTAAGCCAACACAGGTTATCTGGGGTACAGTAAGGACTTTATCCATGTATGTCATAGGACTGCTACTGCATCTTTTTAAAGTTTTGTGTTGACATACCTTGTGGAATTACATGCTGTATGATCATGCTTAGCTCATATTTTACTCATATTTACCTCATAGTTCACTCCTATAAAACTGATATTACTGACAGTCACTTTCAATAATTTATCTACCGCCCTTTTTATGTCGCTTTCTGTTTTTTCTCTCCCTTAACTCTTTGTTTCTAAAAAGGAGTGAGTGAGCAATTACTCTGCTTTCTCTTGACAAGTTTAACTCATCCTGAATCTTTCCTTCAGAACTATAGTTTACATATTACTATTAATTTGTTGTTTATTAAATCAGTGTGACATACTATCAAGTTGTAATGGTTAGTGGATTGTGATTTTTGGTTGTAATTGTTTGTTGTTACTGATGTTGACGATGATTTATTCTTCACTGGAGTTTTTATCCCCATGTCTCCTCTGAAAACAAACAATACCTAATGGGACTATCAAAGTGAATAAATACTTGAATAAAAAGAATAGCTATTTATTTTCATGGAGCAAGTTCTGATCTTACACCTTTTACACTTGATTTCAGCACTGGAGGTGGTAGGACCCTTCAGCAGTAACATTTTTAACAAACTGTTGCTGAGGCTGGTACTGAGTAGTTATGACAACATGTAGTTTGTTTTACTGGCAGCTCTCATTGCTTTCATTCGTTTGTCCTTCACTGATTGTTTGCCACTGTTCTATTGATTGTTTACTGGGAACAGGGGCTGTTTTGTAAGCTTGATAACTGAACTTTCATTACACCAGTTACAAACTAGTTATGGAGGGGAGGACTTTCTTTGAGGCTGTACAGTATGAGAGCAGTCTGACTTAAAAAAGGAAATGTGCTGTGTGTCATCCTCAGGCTAAGAGAAATTACTTTCAAAACATCCTACTGCTCATACATGTGTTCCAGCCCCATTGTTGAGCTTACATTGTACCTATTTCAGTTCCACTTCACATGTATGCTGGAATTGGTATATCAGGCATTTTTGACCATACATCAGATAATGCCTGCCATGCCAGCTTTGACATACAAGTGGAGCTGTAATTACATCACACAAGCCAGTTGGCGGGAAACTCTGTTACAAAAAAACTTATACCTGCTGTTAGCACCACTGTAAAACTCTTTTAAGTACTGTGGTACAGAATTCCTGTTGTGGATCAAGCGAAGGACTCCTAGATTTCTCATTATACAACAACCCTCCATTAATATTCCAAAATGTGCACGCTGATTGGTCAGCATGCACGTTGTAAATCAGGGTTATAGTAATGGAAAAAAGTCCAGTCGCCCGGACGTTTTCCATTAGTATAACTCTTTTTTACACTGTCTCACTATGTTAAATGGGTTTAACATAGGAAGACACCTTTAAAAAAAGTAACGGAGATCTTCCTATCTCCGTTGCTTTTTGTAAAGGTGTCTCGCTATGCTGAACTCCTTTAACATAGCTAGACACTTTGTAAAAAGCAACGGAGATCTTGGTTTCTCCGTTGCTTTTTTCAAAACTGTCTCACTATGTTAAATGGGTTTAACATAGCGAGACAGCTTTGAAAAAGCAACGGAGATTCTCCATTGCTTTTTTTAAAGCTGTCTTGCTATGTTAAACTCCTTTACCATAGCGAGACGGTTTGTAAAAAGCAACGGAGATCTTGCTTTCTCCATTGCTTTTGCCTACAGCTCTGATGTACTGCGTAAGCATACGCATGCGCAGTACATCAGAACTGCCGCAGAATACCAGACAGCTGTGGAAGGGCAGCAAGGAGGCATTATACAATACCATTATTTAAGAAAAATAATTATTTTTTTCTTAAATAATGGCATTGTATAATAGCAATAACCCACTTCTGGGTGTGGGTAATGCTGGATTTACCCACGGTTGTCTTTGTTTGGCCACTCGGTCTTCGCCATCATGACCAAACCACACCAACCATGGGTAAATCCAGCATTACCCACACCCAAGTGTGGGTTATTGCTATATTAGTCTATATGTTTCCTAGAATTCATGGGGCTCTTCTTCTGGAATTAGACATGGAATTGTTTTTGGAATCCCAGGGTAAGTATGCAAAGAACATGAGTAGGAATTGTCACACACTCAGAAAGCCCTGTGTAGGATGCACTGCAGGAAAGTATATGAGAAAAATCTCAGATGTAATTATTTGCATTAACACTAACCCTTAAAAGAAGAACTGGTCTGAAATCTAGTTTAAAGTTCGTGGTGCTTATATTACCAAGTAAATAAAACTATAGGAACTTGAAATCAGAAATAATATTATTGTTAGTAAGACATACAAAGTGAGTAATAAGCAGCATTATGTGAGTAATGCAATATTAGGTTGTGACAGATATGGGATAGTGATGACAGTAACTTTACTCATTTGCTTGTTGATGGTGAAAAGAACAAAATATGTTTAATGAAATTAAGGGAATGATATGTGCAGCTGTTCCACCATCTTATGGTACCATACAGCTGACTGGAGATAGGTAACAAAAAAAATAATCCATCTCTTCTTCCTGCCTGAATGTACAATTACCACATTATGGGAATGACTCCCCCCACCAAGATGTGAAAGTTTGCAGTTAGAATAATTAAATTGGGATGTGCAGGGGTATGTATCTCCCTGTTCAGGGGTAGGGGTTGGGGCAAAGACAAGAAATTATATTTTCGAAAGAGCTTTCTGCTTTTTATATTACTGCTTCCCCTACTTAATTGCAAAAGACAGAGCCTCATGAAGATGTCTTCAATGAATGATACTGTAATTAACCACATGTTTTTGTATTCATCATTTTTATTTACTTATTCATTTGCTAAAAAGAGAAGCAACTCCATCTAAAGGAATTGTTTTTAGATATGAAGTAGATGTATATAGCAAAAAAGAACATTAATAGAAAGTGCACACTAAAGTGTGAGTATGAGTGTCATGAAACAAACTTTGTACTTGAGTTTAACAGTCACATAAGCAGAAATTTAGTACCGAATACAAGTGAGCTTCGCAGTCACATGACAATAAATAAGAATCTTTTACTGTGTGGATGGTTCATTAATGCTGGCCCTTTACAGGCAAGGTATCTCGGAAGGTAGAAATTTGTTTGCTTTGCAAAATACTGTTGTTCAAGGGAGGTTTTTTTTCATATAGGTTAGGAGTGAATTGACCCAGTTTAGAAAAGGAGTTGTTTGCTGGCTGTGGCTTAAGAATAAGGACGTCAGTGAATTCTTGTCGGATGTTGACAGACTCAGACATTTTGTAGATTGGTACATTTCCAATATATGAGCAAGAATGAAATAGGTGGGAGTATATGATATTGGGGAGAGCAGTAGGTAAAACTGCAACCCAAAAACAATGTATATGTGCCTGCCCAAAAGGAGAAAGGGGAAAGACATTAAGGGAAATACCAAAGTGGGTGAGCAGGGGAAATCACATGTGTGCTGAAAAATATGGAAATGGCATTCAAACAATGGGAAGAAAAAGTAAAGTGTCTGTGTGTGGGGAGAAGGGGCAGAAGCAGGGAAATAGCCATGCCGGAAGGCATTCAGTTAAATAGGTAAGGAATGCCAAGGGCACTGGTGGTTGAAAGTAGAGTGGGGTAAAGCAGGGAGATCATGTTTACCAGCTACATTTCAGAGAGGAAGAAGAGGAACAAAGGCCCAAATAGACTGATTATTTCATTTATTTAAGTTTGATGACTGGGGAAGTCCACTAGGCCAAGAAGAGCCCGTTTTCAGTGGAGGTCCGGGGAGAAAAGCTCCACAATAATTGCAAGTTACACTTCACATGTTACAAAAGGACATAGTTCACACAGCTAATTAAACATTTACAGATAAGCTGCATCATATTTGCTTGACTTGTCACAATGTTACAAAAAATGAAAAGATATAATTCAGTACAGAAATTTCAACATTTACATAAAGTGAATATTTTTGTTATAAACTCAATTGCAGGTTTAACATTTCAAAATATATAGCTACTAGCCATTAGTAGGTTAGGAAAATATTATGCACGGAGAGGGTAATAGTATATTTGAGACTGGAGAGAATAGTACAGTAGATATTAGAGAGAAAATTAGTTTTTAGTAGGGGAGGGATTGTTTTGGGTGGGATGAAGTAATAGTATAGGTGGCAAGGGCATTCCCATTTGGAAGAAAGATGAGAGAGTAGGTGAGATTTGAAATTTGTATGGTTAGGTAGGTAGGATTAATGATAAAAGGGAAGTTGGAATGCCAAGGACACTTTTAGCTGAAACTAGAGTGAGGTAAAGCAGGGAGATCATTTTTACCAGCGACATTTCAGAGAGGAAGAAGATGGGCAAAGACCCAAATAGACTGATTAATGATACAAGGAAAGTCAGAGACAATAAATGCACATGTTTTATATTACTTGTTTAACTGGGTGAACCCATTGGACACAATTGCCCCTTTTTAGCAGTTGCTCAGGACCACTGTCTGGTTAGATGACTTCTAACAGCCAGACGTTAGTCATATGAAGATGGGAGAAATCAGACCCTACCCCAACAGCAGCTCATTAAAAGATCAGAGCTTTAGTCCTCTGCACTAACTGTGACGCAGAGGTGTGTGTGTGTGTGTGTGTGTGTGTGTGTGTGTGTGTGTGTGTGTGTGTGTGTGTGTGTGTGTGTGTGTGTGTGTGTGTGTGTGTGTGTGTGTGTGTGTGTGTGTGTGTGTGTGTGTGTGTGTGTGTGTGTGTGTGTGTCTGTGTGTGCTATATGTGTATGCATGATTTGAATGATAATCCAGTAGAAAGAAGGTATCGTAGAGAAGTAACTGGCTAGTTTACAGCAGTACAAAGCTGAAGGAGTTGGTATATCCAACAGGATATTCAAAAAGCTCACAAGTACCTTAATATAATGGGTTACACAGATCTCTTTTGCCAGCAGGAACAATTGGAAACTACCAGATGACTGAAAAACAGCTTATTTGATCACATTTTACAAGTTGTTTAGCAGGAGCAGTCTAAGTGACTACAAAGCTGTTAGTTAAGCGACAATGGCACAGAAGTTCATGGGAAGATCTTATACCAAATCTAAAGTACAGTTGTAATTCCAGAATTCCTCTACAGACAAGAAGAGATGTCATTTCAGTTTTCTGCAGCTCTTTGACTGGGTGGCAGCAGATGGATGATGACATTTTGCAGGAAGTGGCTTACATGGATTACAGTAAGGCCTTTCTCTTTGACTCTATACTGCACAAAAGGTGATTGACCAAGCTGAAATGGCAAGGAGAAGGGCAGAACCTTAGGAGCTGAGCTGAAAAGGAAACTCTCAGAGGTTTTTACAGAGATGCTTGCAATGGCAAGGGAAGAGAGCAGTGGTATGACTCAGGGTCATTACCTGGACCTACCCTATTGCATGTATTTGGTTCAGGGATGTCAGAGGGGTAATTAGAAGACTGAAGTTATCTGCTGATGACGTAAAGATCAGACACTATTCCAGATGCAGGGAAAAAGCTGGATAAGGGTCTACCAAGTCATTTACCAGTGGGATAGAGAGGTGAAGTGCATACAAGTGCATTGTTTTACATTTTAGATAGAATAACATGGTGAACATAAGAACCTGGGAGTAATCACTGACTTTAGATCAATGACCTAAGGTACAGAAGGCAGCTAAACCAGATAGGAAAGTGTTGGTCTGTGTACTCCAGGGTATATATTCTGGCCTCAAGGAGGTTGTACTCTGCAAATATCACATCTGTTTGTCTGTTTATGTGTCCTCCACCTATCTATCTGTCTGTCTAGTTTTCTATGCATTGATCTATTTGCATCATCGGAGTCCTACCATAATCTTGTAAACTTGTCATATTTACATTACTCTCTACAAATCTAAAATAAGTTTGCACTCTGCACGAGTAACACAAATACACACACACACACACCCAAAACAACTTAGTCCACCTAAGAGAACCTTCTATCTGTAAAATGTTGACTTTGCATAGTGCACACACAAAATTTAAAGTGCCTACGAAAACCACACTGTTCACCTAAATTAGCCTTCCAGAAACTTTATTATTATTATTATTATTATTATTATTATTATTATTATGACAAAATTCAAGTTAAAAGTAAAAAAATGAAAAATAAAACCCTGACTACAACTAGTCTGTCAGAAAATGACATTATATTACTTGCAAAATAGAAAAGATTTTAACTGTCTAATGTAATTAATATTAAAATATAGAGCATATAGTTATATACATTTGCTTGGATAAATTCACACACACTCACAGATATATGTATTTACTTCAATCTCCAGGCCTCAAAAAATCCTTGACTATCTTAATAATACTATTGAAAATATCACTTCATTCAAATACCTAGAGATATGGTTTGACCTCTACATAAATTTCCCACTCTGACTGAGCTACACGCACAAAAAAAGTCAATTATTTCCTATTCTGGGCTAATAGGATCTCCCCTTTTCTATCCATACCCTGTAAAAATACCATAGGCAAAGGTATCTTACTGTGTTTTTCCTGGGCTAAGACTGAATTTGGTCCAGTGAGATCAGTGCTTTACCCTGGTTAACAAATTCAAAATAAAATAAAATAAAATAACCATGATTAAACTATAACAATAAATAATCCTAAGATAATCATTACTAGACTAGTAAAATGCAAAAACAAAACAAAACAAAAAAAAAATGACACTAAGAAAAACAAATAAGCAATCAAACAAACAAAAAAGACACACTGGCTTAGTGGAAGTAGCCTGATCATCTAAGGGTAAGTAAATAAATATGTAAGTAAGTAAATGCGTAAATTATGCAGTTACAATGAGCGTTCCACTAAAAATCAATGTAAAACAAAAGAGGAAGGCATGATAAATAGAATACTTTGGGCCCGGTCTGTGTAATAAATGAGTGCTATATATTAAATATTTCCTATAAGATTAGAAAACTTAGTTCAGAACTCATAGCTTTAAACATCATCTGGGTAACAAATGCGCAAAAGCAGATGATTACTTCAGTGCCATTTTATATCCCAGTTTGGGTAAAATCAAGGTTTCTACACTTGGCGAGGAGTCTTTGAGGCATAGTGAAGGTTTCACTTTTGCAAAGTGGGTATGTATTAGGTGCTGTGGTATACCAAAGCTTATAACAGTCAGCCATGCTGTGTATATACTAGGTAATGCAGTAATCAGACCTTATAATGGCAAGCTAAATGTAAAGCAGCTGATGTAATCTTGTTGGAAGGGAGACTTGTAGCTTAAACAGGTAGATGTATTTGCCTCTCATGAGGAGAAGTTTAGGATGCCAAGAATGAAGACATTTGGGCTTATTGTTAACTAGATGAAGCTATGGATTTACTTGTGGTATACCAGCTTACCTGTGAAACACTAGGAGCTGTGGATTTACATGTGGAGTATCATTTAACCTGTGAAATACTAGTAGCTGTGGCTTTACCTGTGGAGCATCAGTTAACCTGTGGAGTACTAGAAGCTGTGAATTTACTTGTGGAGTATCATTTAACCTGTGGAATACTAGAAGCTGTGGATTTATCTGTGGAGTATCATTTAACCTGTGGAATACTAGAAGCTGTGGATTTACCTGTGTTGTATCATTTAACCTGTGGAATACGAGAAGCTGTGGATTTATCTGTGGAGTATCATTTAACCTGTGCAATACTAGAAGCTGTAGATTTAGTTGTGGAGTATCTGTTTGCCTGTGGGTTTACCATGAGTTTAAGTTGTGGAGTATCTATTTACCGTGAGATTAAGTTGTGGTTATAAGGGTTATGAGCATCTTATTCTGAGCTGCAGCACCAAGAAAAGGGACTGTAGTCCGTTACATTTCTGAGGCTTTAATTGGTCTAATCCATGAGTGATCTGAGCAAGTATACTTCTGTTTTCTTTTTGTTGGAAGTAATCTCGAGTCAACCTAATTGCACTGTAAATAAGCTGATAAGATGAGTGTACTGAGGTGAGAAAACTGCTCCCTTTTTTGTTAAATAAATGGAGAAACGTATGGAGGCTCTTGTGCAGACCAGTGCTATTATGAGTGAACATATCAAGGATTTTCAGGGTAACAGTTTGGCTGGGCTGAGTGATTTTATTGATCTCTGTACTGCCTAGCCAAAGGTTCACCCCAAAACTAAAGAATTAATGGAATATGATATTGAATCCTATCTTGCTGCCTTTGAAAGGTATGCAACCCATGAGAATTGGGGCTAGTCTCACTGCGCTAAAATATTATCTTCTCATCTGGCAGGTGAAGCACTTAAAGTGCATTTGGACATAGAAAGCACTGACTATCTGGACTATAAAAAGTTATAAAAGGACCTGATTGCTAGTCTTTGTATGTCTTCAGAAATGCATGCCTTGAAATATATAATTAGACATTTATTTCAAGTGAAACTGTAACTGTAAATTTCTGATTTTATGCATATTTTACGTTTATTTTTGGAGACTAAAGGAAACAGTAAAAGTAAAGTGCATTCCCAAGTAATGTACATAAGCTGTCATTTTAGAATGACCCTAGGATGCTGTTAGATGGATTGTGCTAAGTAAAAGCACACTAGCTAATAAAGCACAGTTTAGAGTTGAGCAAACTAAGCTTGTCACTAAGAATGTTCAGATCTTTGTGATTACCAAAAAACTGTCAGCAACTAAAATAGTACATTTCAGATGTGAAAAGAGGAGGTGCATTGCAAAAAGAAAATGTTTCATTATAACGTTATACCAAAAAATGTAATTTTTAACCAGTGTGCTGGTAAAAATGTAAATGCTGTGTCTATAAAGAATGCCATTTGTAACTACCTTGGGGATAATGCAAATGCACCAATCCATCCGTCCATAACCCCTTATCTCATTTTTGCTTAAGGGGCCAGGGTTTCACTTCAACAGTAAAAATCATCTAGAGCCAAGGTTCACATGACTGGGTGGCTAGCCCTGCTGCAGTTGTTCTTCCTTGCCACTACTCACAGACTCACACCTATGGCCACTTTATCATCTGTCTTAGTGTTAGTGTTGTCATCTCACAGCAAGAGGTTCCTTGTTTGATTCTCTACATGCCTATCTGCAGAGTCTGCATGTCTTCCTTGTGTTTGTGTGGGTTTCCTCTGGATGCCCCACTTTTCTCACAGATTCCAAAAACATGCAATAGGTGGATTTGACAATGTAAATTGGCCATAGGTATGAGTGTGTGTCTGAGTGTGTGGTGTAGAAGAACTACCGTGGTAGGGCTAGCCACCTGGTGGTGTAAACCTCAGCCCTAGATGACTGTCACTGTTGAATTGATACCCTGAAGCCACGTGTAAAAATGAGGAAAAGGGGGTTTGGCTGGATTAATGGATTTGTTATGTATCTGTCCAGACACATGCAACAACTGGAACATCTGCATAAGTACCTTAATAAAGGGAGACAAGGCCTAAACAACATGTCCTATATGGACCAGCTCAAAGCCTGTCACTATACTCAGTATTTTACAGTCTGCTAAAAGGCGGTCTGTGTCTGGTATACAAGGTATCCTTCTGCCCATTACTGGTGGATTTACTGAACAGCAACAAGTCAAATGGCATCAGGACCACTCAATCTAACTATCTAAACCTGTTATGCAACATCAAAAGACTGGTTTGGTGGGACAAGAATATCTCACAGAGGATACTGCTGATCCCATCCACATAAAAAAAGTTCATCCCTACTCATATATAAGTTCAGCTTGGATCTATAGATGGGAAACAGAAAATTTACTCCAGGACTGCCCCCTGTACTACTAATAGACAGAGGTAGCTTCTTAATGCTTTATCCCATGCATTGGTCCCCTCATATTTTCTATGATATGATCCAAGTTATTCTCAATACAGGTAATATATAATTATTGACCATAGGATGGGTAAGGCCAGTCTCTAACCAAATGGGATAGGTTAATTTGAGCAAAAAAAAAAGAGAAACTGGCTAGGATTAAAATGGCCCACAAAGCCAGCTAGTCTAGTACTTATCTATGAACCCATGACCATATTAAGATAATTAGAATAGTGTAGGCATATACTAGATGTCAAGCAAAGCATATTCAACACAGAACCAGACCTATATATAAATTCACAAATCTCAAATCTAAAGCAGTATTCTAAAAAAAATATTTTGACAGTGATGCTAGGGTCAATCCATAGACAAGAAGGCCATGAGACGTACACCAAAATCAAAAAATAAACAGAATCAGTGAACACAGCTTCAAAATTTAGGAGCAAAGCTATTTTGCCAGTGATGCCCTAGGGTCAATCCATATCCAACAAAGCCGTGAGGCTTCACATCAAAAGCTAAAGAAGGTCAGAGAACATACCTTCAAAGTTTAGGAGCAATATAAACTCACTCCTAGTCAGTCATACACAAACATGTAGGTCATAATTAGCAGCCTACAGTGCTTTCCCCTAAAGCAATGAAGTGAAATTGATGAAAATGTTTTAAGAAAGGTTGTGGTGCTCTGAAACTAAACCAATTTCAAGGCGAATAAAAGATAGCAGTTCAAAGGATCATGCAAGTTAATGTCTGAAAACTGAAACCCGTTTCATTGGATGCACAAGTTCCAAACACTAGGCTGACATATATGTTTCCATTGTGTGCACTAAAAACCTGCTGCTAAAAAAAGGAGGTTTCCTGGAGAGCAAATAACATATGAAGTGGAGAAACTGTCAACTACTATGATAACCAACTAACATCATCTTGCTTCCCTCTTGAGATTTTCCATGCTGGACCTCTTCTGCATTTGCATTCAGTATATACTTGAAAAAAACACTATTAATAATTGTTTGGAGTTATTAATTTGACCCATATTAGTTTAATGAAGAAATATGTGATTTATCCAGACTTCAGGTAATATTGAATCGTTTAAGAGCAACACTTGCTGTCTATTATAAAAAAGAGCACATTTATAGCAAGTTAGGAATTTAAGTATTACTTATTAACTGAACTGTAGTCCAGTGTTGTGACACAAATAATTTTATTGTTTTTTTTTTTTTTTTTTTTTTTTTTATGTATTTATTTATTGTTTGTTGACTGGGTGAGTCCCACTAGGACAGAGTCCTCATTTAATAGAAGACCTGAGGTGGTGCATATACTGACTCGAGGAAATTTAGCCAATTTTGCCAAGACTCTAATCCTTCTTTGATAAGTTCAGTGGGCTTTTACACCACCTGAGTTAACACCAACTCAGCCTGGTGCAACCTCAGTTTAACATGTCATGCGAAGGATGGCATACTCAGGAGTGCAGTACCCTGTTATGCTGCACTGCAGGGTCAGTATTGGAAAAAGGAATTCAAGGACATGGTGTAGGAATATAACCCACAACCCTCTGATCTTCAGTACCAAAAGCTAGTGTGCTACCTGTTGAGCCACTTATACTATTTGAGTTTGAATTTGTGTTATTTTTATCCACTAGTGATTCTTATTTCCCCCACTATTAAATATGAAAACACATATTGTTGTTTTATTTATCAAGTAATAAAAATGGAGACCAGCAGTGTTGGCATAGAGGAATAAACTCTTGAATAAGTGCCAAGCAACCAGAGTGCATTTAGAAGCTTTGCTCTTACTGAGGCCAGTGTGAGGGAGGAGAAGCACAAAGAGGCAGAGTTTGCTTACCTCTTCTTATGGGGAGGGTGCAGTAAGTTGTGGACTGGGGTAACATAAATTTGTTCTGTTTAAGGGAGGCAAGGCTTTATTTTGGTCACATACACAGGAGTAGAAAATGCACCATGAATGTATTGCATGTTTCCCCTTAGACTTTATAAACATCCACGGGATAGTAAAACACGCAAGCAAAATATATATTCCTGCTGCAGGTATGACAACTCCCATTCCTGGTTAGCTTCATATTTGCCCCAGGAAACAAAAGGCAATAGGTCTGTTACCTCAAGGAATGAATAGGTTTATAAAGGCTGTTAGAAGGAGTGCCCTACAATGTCAGTGGAAGGATTAATTGGGACAAAAAAAAAATGACGAAAATTTCTGTAAGGTATATTTCCTTAAATACTTAAGGTATTTTCCATTCAGAGTAAAGTTGTATGTGAATATGCTTTTAATTTCCATTTATCTGTGATCATTAACTCACTGACAGTAGGATACTCCTTTACATTTATTTGTGCTTTGCTGATATTTTTACAATGTATTTTAAAGTTACACAATAACTCGAATATGAGTGACTGCATCTGGTAATTGATGAGCTCATTAGTAAGGCATACGTATGGCATGTGAAAATATTAATTTACTGTTACATTTTACAAGTACATGGAAAAATAGCAGAAAAAAATGAAGCAAGGAGGAGTACTGTGGATTTCAGTTCAGGGAAAAAGAATTAATAGAAATAATAATTTAGCAGATGCATAGGGGGGCTAAGGATAGTTTAAGAAATTTGAGAAGGACATGACAGAGCTTGTGGGTGACAATAAGGTTAGATGAACGCTCTAGAGTGTTTTAGGTTACAAAAATGCATCCTAGAACACCAAATAACTAACAGACAGTATTGCCAGTATATTTATAACTCTAGATCATGAATGGGAATACTGTCATCCTCATATCACCTTTACTTATATATTGCATATGTAGATAGTGGAAGGTTAGATGATGATTGAAATGGGGGAAATCTAGTCAATGATCTCAAAGTTTTGGTAGGAAGATCATGGCCAACTAAAGTGGTAACTTCAGAATGCATACTGCCAACAAAAGGGATAACTTTAGACTTCCAACTGTAAGCAAAAGGGATAACATCACAGATCCTACTGTCAACAAAAGGGATAACGTTGGAGTTATCACTGCCAACAAAAATGATAATTTCAGATTTCATACTGTCAACAAAAGGGATGGCTTCAGATCCCACCACCAATGGAAGGGATAATGTCAGAGCTTCCACTGCCAACAAAAAGGGTGACTTCAGAGTTCTAATGGTAAAGGGAGAAGGAAGTATGAACTGAAACATTTTAGAAAACACTGTAATACAAAAGTGATCTGATAACTTTCATTAGACAAGAGATTTATTCTACTGACATACCTTGCAGCTGTCTATATTTTCACAGAATATCCAGATTTTTGCCTCATATATTTGGTCTATTCCATCTTAAAATGACATCACAGACACTGAATCTTTTTCGCTGGACGTCCCACCTCAGGAGAAAAAGACAAATGAACTGAAAGAGGTAACAAAGGAATACCAGAATTTATCTTTGTTCTTTGGTCTGAGTCTGATGTCTCCACTGAGTGTCGCTTTTGCAGCCATTGGACTATCACACTGTTTCTCCTGATCCCTCTAGAGCATCCCCTTAAGAGGCAGATATGGTCTGGGATTCAAGCATGTCTGTTTAAACTATGTCAGGCTACGGCTGAAAAGGAAGAACCTATAACCATAATCTCTGAGGTGAGGAAGGTAGTTGCCAGCTATTGCTCAGGGATGCTGCTGCTGGATCTCTGCTGAAGGTTAGGACTTTGGATGTTTCTCCTAAGACCTTAAAGCTAGAGAATCCTAAAATGAGGACACAAAAGACAAAATATTTGTCACATCTTCCTCCCAGAAAACTTCTGAAGAAGACTGGTATAATTTTGCCTATGGCATCTTCAGGATAACCCATTCTCTTCAGCCTTCACTACCAGTTTCTACACCAGTTAAGAGAAAGAGATCCCCCTCTTACTTATATGAAGAGGTTCTTCCTGAATCAGATAATGAGGGCTTGCACTACACCCCTGAATTATCTGTCCCTGTTTCTTGTGAGCTAGAATCAGGTGATACTCTTTCCTCAGATCTCCCAGTGAGGAAATTTCTTTTGGGGATACAATTTCAAAAATGTCACACCTCTGAGGTTTGATTGTAGGGAAAGTTAAATTAGTAATGACCATACCATCCCTAGTGGTCCCCCAATACAAAATACAGTGACCTTCTATGCACACCTCTGAGCAGAGCTGGTTTTAGACTAGATGAGTTCATGGCAGAGGCCACTACTAAGCCTGTAGATAATAGACAAATCCACTTATATAGAATGGGCTGAAGCTCTGGAGGTTATGCTCCATGATGCATTAGATGTGTTATTTTTGAAAAATAATCACTTGTTAATACATCTTGATCCTGACAGACTTTAAAGGTAGCCATTTATCATCTATAGTGCTGATGCATGTGATGGAAAATGAAAGAAACTATGGCCAACTTGTTATGCTTAAACACTGCACCCCCTTCGCTTCACCCCCTCAGCACACATAAGCTATAATATACTATTTTTACACTGATTTTTAGCAACTTTATTGTTTGACACTACTCTTACCACCCCAGATCAGTAACCAGTGTTTGACAGTGATTAAACAACAGCAGGGGGGTAAGTCACTTGTATCCACTAACGGCATCCATGCCAATCAATTATATCCACTTTTCTGGGTGCACCTCATATGAATACATAACAGTAGCAGGAATAAAGCATTCTATCTTACTTCACACAAGTACACACCAATTTTGCAAAGCCAGATCACTGACTTCTTATACTGATCAAAAGTATAGACAGTCATCTCCTTTATTCCACAGACAACTCCTACTATCACTCAGCAGTTAAAGCCACTTCTGTGTGATAAACAAATGATGGCCAAGTAATGAATTTCAACCTGTTTCATAAAGTGTTCCATGTTGCCTCATAGAAATCATGTTAATTTTACAAAGAAAGTATAAAGAACAAAAAGCAATGCCCTGTGACATCTGCAGGGAATTTTATGGAATGCTTTTCTTCCTGTTTTAGCTCACTGTTCTCCACAAATAATTTTATTATGGCTTCTTTTCTTATGGGGTGTAGGTCTGGCCCTAACACAGCCACAGTCTGGAGCTGTTCCACTTGTTTATGCATTGCCATGCTATATCGCATTAGACAAATGATCAGTAGCTCTTAGGCTATGGCAGGAGAGTACTGCAGTGCCCCACCAAGGGTACCTAGGCAATGGAAACATACATTCAGAATCCTGAATACCCATTTGATGATGTTGTGGGTCTCCTCTTGTTCTGTAGTATATTAGAATTCAGCAACACTCACAGATTACAATTTTATTTATTTATTATTTTATTTTACATTTGTTGACCGGGCTAGTCTAGCTGGATCCATGTCCATTTTCAGTAGAGGCCCGGGGAGAAAAGCTCCAAGAAATATACAAAAATTAATTAATATAGAAGTTATGACAGATCAATATATAAAAAAAACAGCAATTCTTACAAGTATATAAGTAATTTTTTTTTTCTTTGAGTACAAATTATAATACTCATAGTGATTAATAACATAAGCATTAATTCCGTAGAGGGTAATGTATAAGAGAGGGTGCATTATAAATATATACATAAGTTTTAGATGCAATAACATAGTAAATTGAAACATTAAGGGAAGATTGTGAAGGATGTGGGGTGAAAATTAGTAAAAGGAAAAAGTCAGGGTTAGTACAGGAACATAGCCAGTGTTTGTTGAGAAATAGTTTTAGATTCCTTTTGAAAAGTGAGAGAGAAGTCTGAGTGATGAGTTCAGAGGGTAGCTGATTCCATAGTTTACCAACAGAGTTAGAGAACAAGGAGTCACCTGCTGAGTTGTTAGATTTGGTCGTATTGATCAGCAGTTTATTTGAGGAGTGTAGAGTCTTGAGATTATTGTAAGGGGTAATGAGGCTAGACAGCATTGGAGTGATGCTGGGTTGATACAGGGTCTTGTGGGTTATTGTAAGTTGGTGAAATTGGAGCTGGTTAAGAAATTCTAGCCAGTCTAGTTGTTTTAGATTCAAACAGTGATGGGTTCTGAAAGGAGAGCCTGTAGCAAATCTAGCAATATTATTATAGGATGTTGCTAGTTTGTTGAGGTTGTTTTTGGAGAGATTGGTGTATATAGGAGAAGCATAGAGAAGAGTGGAGATTAAGTGAGTTCTGGCTATAGCGGTCTTGGCTACTGGTGTAAGAAAGGGTTTGATTCTGTAAAGGGATCCTAGTTTTTTGTTAACTAATTTTATTGTGGTGTTTATGTGAGTATCAAAGTTGAGGTTGTCGATTGTTATTCCTAAGAGTTTAGTGGTTGGGTCAGGAGAAATAAGAGTACCGTTGTTGGATGTGAGAGTGAAATGTAAGGAGGTGGACTTTTGGGTGGGTGTAAAAAGTAACAGTTTAGTTGTTTTGGGGTTTAAGAGGAGGCAGCAGTGTGAGAACCATTGTTCGACAGTATTGACAGCTTTTTGGGTAAGAGACTGAAGTTCAGATTGAGAAGTGGCAGAACAGATTATAGTGGAGTCATCTGCATATTGAATGCAGTTGGTGTGTGGAATAGCTGTTTGAAGATCATTAATATAAATGGAAAATAGGAGTGGGCCTAATATGGAGCCCTGTGGGACACCGAGGGAGATAGGAAGGTGATTAGATAGTTTATTCTGCCAGAGTACAGCCTGCTGTTGGTTTTCTAGGTAGGATGTGAACCAATTCATGGATAGAGGATCAAGTGAAAGGGAATTAAGTATGTGTAGAAGGAGTTGTTGGGTGACCATGTCAAAAGCCTTAGATAAAAAAAAATGAAGACTGCAGAGGAAAGAATATTTTTGTTGTGTTTTTTGTTAATACAGTTTGTGAAGGATAGCAGGGCTGTGGTGGTACTGTGATAGGGTCTGTATCCATGTTGACAGTTGGCAAGTAGGTTATTGTGGAGTAGGTGGTTAAGTAGTTGCTTATGGATGCATTTTTCCATTATTTTTGCTAGAGGGGATAGTAAAGCTATGGGGCAAAAGTTAAAGAAGTCATTCGAGTTCCCCCCTTTATGCAGTGGGATGATATATGAGAAGTTTTCCAGATAGATGGGATAGTTCCTTCACTTATGGTTCTGTTTATCAGAATGTAAATGGGATAGGCAATGGCTTTAGCTCCTTTTTGCAGGTATTCTGCTGGGAGTTTGTCAGCTGAGGGGGTACTGGTTATAATTTTTGGAGAAGGGAGCAGATAAAGGAAGTATTCACAGGTTGTAAATAAAATGATGGGGTGGGTTTGTAGTAGAAGTAGGCAGATTAGAGGTGTCAGGAGATAGATGGCTAGCAAGAGTTTGTATACCATCTGTGAAGAAAAAATTGAAGGCATTAGCTGTTTGTGTGGGATTTTCTGGGTTAGATCCTTGTGGATTGGGTGTGATAGATTGGCCTGGGTAAAGAAGTTTGTTAATGCTAGTCCAACATTTTTGTGGTTCTTTGTGGGAGGATTGCTGTAATTGGAGGTAAAAGTTCTTTTTGTCTAGAAGGATGGCTTTTTTTGTGCTATTTCTATGTTGCCTAAAGGTTTGGTGATCTGTAGAATTCTTACTAGTACGCCATTTTGCCCAGGATTTGTTTCTGAGAAGGATTTTTTCCCTAGTATTTTTAGAGAGCCAGGGGGCTGGTTTAGCTTTATTTCTAATAGAGCGTATTGGAGCGTGGTGGTCCAGGATGGTTAAGAATGTGGAACTGAAGTATTCTACTGCTTCATTTAGGGGGAGAGATTTTAATGGTGACCAATTACATTGTTTGAGTTCTGTTTGGAAAAGTTCTGGGTTAAAGTACTTTTTGGTGCGTACTGTTCTGAAAGTGTTAGGGAAAGTTATGTTGGCTTTATGTCTAATAATATAGGTAAGTGAATGCTCACTTAGATCATCTGGAAGGGTTCCTGCTGTTTAAGTTTGATGAGGACTATTAGTAAGTATCCAGTCCAAGGTACTTTCTTTGTTATTGAGTCTATTTCTTCTGGTAGGGGAGTTAATAGTTTGTGAGAAGCCATAAAGGTTAATATGGGTGGTGGGGTTTGTATTACTACAGGATGCACTGGATATCATTAACCAGGACTCAAGGGGGAATCCAGTATCACCTGTAATATATGACAGACATATATTTAAGGGGGAATTAGTGCATATACTCTACGTAGCTCTGCACACATATTCTGTCCACTATGCCTGTGCTTTCAAACTAGTTGACCTCAAGTAAAGTTTGCTTGTTGGAATCAATGATATAGGTGACTTGTGGCCTCCATGTGAATCATGGGAACTGCCTTGGTGCTGTGCAGACACATTGGTAGGAAAACATTGCATTGTATACCACCTAGCTGTTCATGGAATAACAGCCGTTCCTGGTGACATAAGATAGTAACTGTGGACAAGGTAGGGCCCTGATCTCCACGTGTGCAATCTATATCACCCAGTGCATCAGGCAGTTGTATGATGCCGTAGAAGTAATGGATTAATGATGCCTCATCCTCTGCTGTCCTAGGAAATCATATAAGCTCATCTACTTGTAGAAACATGATGTTGAGGAACTAAGTACTTTGTAGGCTGGTGTACGGGATGCACATAACATGCCCCTTCTTTGTCTTTGAGAGGTCCCTGTAACTAGGATAGGAGGTGCTGCACATACCTTTTATCCACAGGGATAGATAAGCCACAGTCTAGATTCCACTTGCAGGTGGCACATATCCACCAGAATCCATAAAATGTCCTGATCAACAAAATAAGTAGCAACTTTCTCCAGTTTGGGTGAATTATGGTCTGTAATTTCTAGTCTTGGACACTTTCATTGCAAATATACACCACACTGTGCTACAGGATGAGAGTTGGTGGTGCCTAGTATAACAAGATGCTACAGAGCAAGGCCTGCTGGGCATAATAGAATTATTGCTGCCTGAAACAGATATTACCCTCCTGCTCTGGTGTTTTGTAGACTCAAACAGTGAGTTGCTTAAGTTCTTCCCAAACTTACTATGAATCACTGTAGTGGTTTGTATACATCTGCATATCATCACTGATTCACTTCACTGTTATTTGAGTGTCAGTATGCAGGTTATTTACGTACATCGCATAATGCACTCTTCTGATAACTACACTGTTGTACAAGATACACTTCTGTGACTTTATATGCTGCATGTGGCTGATAACTGTGCAAATCTGCACTGTCTACTATGGCAACTGTGCAAATTTGCACTACATACTATGGTAACTGTGCAAATTTGTACTGCATACTATGGTAACTGTGCAAATTTGCACTCCATAGTATGGTAACTAATTTGCACTGCATACTACTCAACTTGATTATGAATCGCAGTCCTAAATCAGAGACAGTCCCCTTCTCCTTGAAATTAGGACTATCTGAGTCGAGTGATTTTCCAATGTATGGCCTATGAGATGAAAGTAATACTGAAATGACACATTACTATTCTAATGAAAAAACATTTCATTTTCACACCAAGAAATCTTTTTGTGGAAATGGTTAGGCATTAGGAGATAAGTGATTGAAGTCATGTCTGTTTTTAAGATCTTTTTGCTAGAATTTTGAAGGACAAATTTGTCATCACAGTAAGCACAACATGACTCAGAGTCAGGTCTTTGGTATGAATGGACTGGAAATGTGCTGTGTGGAGTCACCTGTTACATCATTATTTATTTCAACTTTTGCATGGTGGGAGGAAGTGTCATTGAGTTATTTAAGCAGTCAAATGCATTTTCCAGTAAAAATAAATGTGATTTTTTTACACTTTATTGTTTGGCCTACAGCTCATATATATGCCAGTCTCATTAATGAAATGTTTCAGACAGTAGAAGTTAAAGGCAGAACAAGTGCAGGTCACATTAATTTTATATGGATGATTTTATTTTTCCAGATGATTAAATCTGAAAATGACTATCTCCACCATCATGCATGTCCAACACTTGCAGCACAATAACAAACTTAAGTTTATCCTGAGGTGTACTGCACAAATTTATTCATGTTGTATCTTCCTGCAGCAAAAGAAGGCATTGATGATGTCACTCTGTTAAATGACACATGTCTGAAGTGGAAAAGACCCACAGGTCGAGAAGGACAGAAAGGCCTATACCTGGTAAGCTTAGTTCAGTATTAAGCTAATGTGGCATGATGATGGCTTTAAGTTTCTGATGCCCACAAATAAAAAAATATGCATTTAATTATGAGTTTCAGATCTATGTATATCATCCTGGTCAAAGAGTAGAACACCACTGTCAGCCCCTCAGTATGCTTTAGATGGTTACATTTAAATGGCTGGAGATGGGATTCCCATTTCAGATAGTCTTTTCTTGCTAACTATGATGCTGTCAGAAATTATGCAGTATAAAGTCTTCATTATTGTTCTTGTTTTCCTTTACACTTAGCATAATTATTAGGGTTTGTTAAGTACTTGCTTCACCATGTGAGATGATCTTTGCACTTCCTGGAAAAACTGATCTGCAAGTTTACTTGATCTTATAACTGATTACATTGTACTCTTGAGTGTTTGGTGCAATGCCCTCATATGACACATGCATTAGGAAACATATAAAAAACTGGTTCTGCAGAATCTGACAAATTATTGTAATGAGAGAGCTCTGTCCCATGGAAGAAATTCTGGACCAGACACTATCCATCCTACACCCAAGGAATATCATGGACTGCATGGGCATCAATTGGGACTTTTTGACACTCACCTTTATGCCTAGACTGGAAAAAGATGGTACATAGTCCAGTGAGCTGTCTATCATGACAGTGACCAGGAGCCAATTATTCGGGCACAGAGGTACGCTGCCATAACTGTCAAGCATTTGGTACAGCCAAAGACTGCGATGAGCCCAAAGGGAACGGTCTAAAATTGAAAATACGTCTTGGGTCTTATGTTGAAGTTTGAGAACATCTGAGGTATTTTCCAATCTTGATGTGAAAGAAGGCTTCTTGGAGGCCCAAGGAGTACATCCAATAGTCTTTTTGCAGATATGGAAGGATAGAGTGTTTTGTGTTTGATCCAGAAATGATCTGCAGTTCATGTTTCTGTTAGGCATTCTGCTGCACTGATCCTTTACCTTTTGATTATAAGAAACTAGCATGAAGTCAGGTAGAGTGATAGTTTTCATGACCTTCATCCTTCTCAACATCATCATCAACCCCCCCTTTTCCCATTTTCTTCTATTTAGCGTCAGGTTGTCATGTCAACTATTGCCACCTCTGTTGATTCATTCTTGCCTTCATCAACAGATATTCCTGACTACGATAGGTCTTCTGTCACAAAATCCATCCATCTCTTTGATGGACATCCTTGTTTCTTCTTGCCTTCAACCTGTTTCTTCCAAATCTTCTCCCAAAAAGCCTTCTTCTGCCTTGCTGAAAATATGCCAAAACGACTATATTCTGTTCTCTTTAGTCTTTACTGGAATTGTAGCTACTTTGGCTTCTTCTTTTGGGTTCCTATTAGATCGTTGAAGACGCATAATTTCGAATGCGTTTTCACCAAACTTAAAATAACGAAAACTGAAGTCAGCAAAGGGGCATATGGGTGATTCCTTTCCCTGGGAAAGCCCCCCCCACTTTGTTTTGTGTGTAGTGATATATTTGTTTTTTTTTTTTGGACAAGCGATTTCTTTCCCAGGGAAAGAAATCACTCGTATGTAGTTTTGGTGTTTTCAGTTTTGTTTTTATGGGTTCGATGAAGACACATTTGAAGTAATGTGTCTTTGACATTGTGATATAGACCCTCTTCTCTTATGTCCTCACTTCTTCATCGCTCTCATAGTGTGCATCCTACCACCAGTCTCAGACACTTCATCTCCATTACCTCCAGCTAACTCAATTGCTCTGCCTTCACTACCCAGGTTTCTGTACCATAGAGAAGCACTGGTTGCACCATTGTTTTTATACACCTTACTTTTCAGCTTCTTTGGCATTCTTCTGTCACATGCTACACTTAGCAGTATGTGCCAGTTGGCTGAAGACTCTATGATTCTAGTGTTGACCTCCTTATTCAAACTTCCCTTCTCCTCATCCACCCCTACCAGATACTTTAAGATATTAACCTGTTCCACTGTTTTGACTTCAGTCTCAGTTTTCAGCTTCTTCTGATTTTCCCCATTTGCTGTCATAACAACTATCTTGTTTGTACTCCGGTTCATCTCGTATGCATTTAGATTTGCATTCCATTCCTTTATCATGTGTCAAAGCTCCTCTTCTGAGTCTGCTTGCAGTGCCACATTGCCTGCACACGGTAGCTTTGTTAATCTGTCTCCAGAGACCTGTTTGCTAATGTAGTCCATCACCAGTATGAATAGCAGTGAGCTCAGAGCTAAACCCTGATGCACACCCTCTCCCACTGGGAACCCTTCTTTGAGTTCAAACGCTGCTTGCATGTGTGTCATTGACTCCCTCTACAGTCTGCACTAATTCTGTCAGTCTTTTTGGGACTTCAAACCATCACAGGATTGCACAAAATAGTTTTCTTGGGACCTTGTCTGTGCTGTGTTGGACTCTCCTCATCTCCAGCTTCTTCTCCATTATCTCCTCCTGCAAATACTAGGATGATTGTGCTACATCCTGATCTGAATTCAAACTTCCTGTCAGATGATCTTTTGTTTCTACTACTCCTTATATTTGTTAATCAATCACCCACTCTAGCACTTTCATGTAGTGTGACAGGTGATACCTCTGTACTGTCTACCATTGTGAATGACTCCTTTGGCCTTGTACACTGGCACTGTAATTCTTATTCTTCAGTTATCTGGGATGTCTTTCTCATCATATTGGAATGAGAATCCTCAGGAGCCATTTCTTACCTAGCGCCCATCGTCTTCATCTTATTTGCTGTGATTTCATGTGAGCCTGCTGCTTTTCCTATCTTCATTTTTCTTTAGTGATGTCCTTACTTCTTCTTCTTCCAGGGTGGGTTCTTCTTCTTCATTTTCATGGGGAGAATATATCACCAAAAATGGGCCTGGGTATTTGTTGGTAATAAAAGAGAATGATGATCCTAGCCTTCTTGTTCTTAAAAAAAAAATTCCTCTGAAAATTCCCAGGCGTGAAACACATTTAATTAAGGGAAGCTACTTCATTGTCAGATTTCTAGGTTGTGGATGGTTTCCTTATATTCCAAGATCCTAAGAAAAGGGTCTGTCATATGGATACTGGTTTTATGCCAAGAGTAGGAGGAGCATGGCTACCTCTGGTGTGAGAGACTATGATACATTTGGTTTGGGTTGGAAGAGCAGGCACAGAATCTTAAGGAAGGGGTCAAGAGAAGTTGAAATGAGAATCCAGAGGCTGATGCTTCTGTTTCTGAGACAACCCTCATGGGTGTGACTACTGAATTAAAAGTAAGGCAGTTTAATACCACTAATCTGAGATGCAGGATTTCAGGCTAGCACCTAAGATATAGTTACTTTCCAATAGGTGACAAATTATCCAAGAGAAAAGGAAATCCAGCACTACAAACCTGGGAAATGGAAAACATTCTTGGCCTGGTGAATTAGCCATGGTTACCCTAGCATTCCAGGGATTCTGTAGTACTTCTTAGAACTAGTTTCTAAGGGTCTGTTCTCCTCTTGCCAGGAGCACTGATGTGCTGTTTCAGTCTGGCTTTCCCTTGACATCCCCAGTTTCAGCCATTTCCACCGAGTAAAGATAGGAGTGCAAAAAAAAGTCTTACATTGTTACTCAGTGTTTGGGAGTAAATTGAGGGCAAGTATAATAAACAAAGTTCACGTGTGCTATACAAGTTAACAACACTATTGATAAGCAGATTTTTGTATCTAATGCTTTAATGCAGTATGAACTGGCTTTACTTACATTATGCAGTTATATGTACACAGATGTGCACACAAAAACACACACATGCACACACACATGCAGGAGGCACACACACACACACACACACACACACACACACACACACACACACACACAAGCATACATTCATCTGAAAGTCATACAGATTTATTTAATTTTATTTAATTTTGCAGTTTACTGTCCAGGTAGGTGAGCTGGCCTACTGACCCTTTTCATCCAAAATCCAGGTAAAAAAGTACATTTGTAACAACAAAGAATAAATCATAATATAGATATATATGAAACAGATGGAACAGAAGATAAGTTTGTATTCTACCTAATTACATAATAGAAGTAGTTAAGTGTCAGTATGTACACAACGTATGCTGTTAACATTGGTCAATGAAATTAAAATATAACATAGATATATGCAGTATGTATAGTTATGTTACTGCTGGATTTAGAACATTATTGGCTGAAGTACTGATTATTAAGAACAGATAAGGGTTGCAGTTATCAGCCAGTATCACAGAAGCAAGTTTACCTTGATTCATTCTGTAGAAGTTCCTTCAGAGGTTTATTTTTTTCTATTGAAGGTCTTCAAAGTGTGATAGTTTTACATCATTAAGCAAGTAATTCCACATGGCTGGCCCAATTCTAGAGAATGCTTTTTCTCCAATGGCAAGTTTGAATCTAGATCTAGCAAGTGAGAGAGTGAGATCTTAGCTGCTTCTATGAGAGTACTGTTGTTCTCTAATGGGAAGCATTCTTTTATGGGGGAAATTGCCTAACATAAGGATTTTAAATTTAGGAGTACTGAGAAGAAAAGTGTCTCTGTTTGTGATAAAAAGCCAGAAACTTTTGCAGTAAGTGACAGTGATGCAGACTGTGGTCTGCTAGAAGAGCAAATCTAATATTTTATTTTCAGTTGCTTGTAGTTTTTTATATGTTATGACCCAAACAGAGGCTATTAATTGCTAGGACATACTCTAATTTTGGTGTTAAGACATTTTTATCTGTGGTCCGACATTCACTTTTCTACACAGCCATGGTGATATGCAGCTACTTGCAGATGGTGCCTGCTAGTATGCAGGTATGCAGCATCAGTTGTGGACAACTGTAGATGGCAAACAGTTGCTGTGATGAGAATGTGACATGGCTGTGAACAGCACACATATGTAGAAAAATATGCATCAGCACCCACAAAATGCAACCAAAGCAGATATTATAGAGGAAGCAATGACATCTGCATAGAAGAATGTCCAAAGAACCTCAAAAATGGTGGCAGTATCATAACATAGCTATTCTCTTCCATGCAAAGTTGTTCAACAATAGCAAGCACGTGGGTACTGCTGTCATGTGTGTGAGTGAAAACCCAAAAAGTGATACAGCAGATGTGACATAACAGATAATGAGACATCCCGTAGCACTAGTCAGCTGCACTGTCTTCCTTTGTAGAGGCAGGCATCTCAGAATACTACAGATTAGTATGACATATTGGACATCATATTTAGCTCTCCAGTGCTGTATATCATTAGTGGGCCTTGTGGAATGTTTGAGAGTCTTTTACTCTCCAAAATGTATACCATGCCAAGGAGTCCTTCATGGATTGTATAAGAATGTGATAAAGTCCACAGGTGTTGCAGAATATGTGCATGAAACAGAACATTTCACAGGAACGAGGGAAAGATTTTGTATTTTTATTCCTAAAAAAAATGTGGGTACTCACCAACTATATGTTTAAAACCTATAGTCAGAAAGTGAGATGGGCCAATTCTTCCTGAAAACATCACATATCATACCCACTTTACTGGAATAATGCAGAACCAATTTAACATTCGGTGTGGGATCTATATATGAATAACTGGCCCTGCCAGATGTACTGCCAGAAAAACAAGGTCGAGTATGATCACATCTCATCTGTTAGACACATTTTTCTTTTAGGAATAAAAACTCCCTTAAGAGAATGTTATGTTATGGGGGTCAATGGATGATGGGTGAAGACATTGATAGGGGAACATTTCCTTGTGGGAAGTGCAATTTTTGCTCTTTCATTGATGATGCTATTCATTTTAAACACCCAGTTTCAGGTAGGGACTTTTACTTTAATGTGAGTACGGATTACTCCACTAAGAATTTAGTTTATTTAGCCTCTTGTGTTTCCTGCTAGACTTTTTATATTGGGAAGATGAACAGGACTTTAAGAGATAGAGTAAGAGAACACTTAACAGCGAACAAAGACAGGATGAGAGGAATGCAGTTGCTAATCATGTTCTTGATTTTGACATGACACATTCTTTTAAGTTTAGTGTTATGCCTATCAGTTAGTTTGCGCCTTGGAGATCTTAGAAACATGGACACGTACAGTGTTAAAAGTTTATTAACTCACAGAGCTTTCAAGTACCAAACCCTTCTTCAGTGTGCATCTCCTGTTTTAAAACATCACATTTTATATACTTAATATCCACACGACACAACCCTTGATTAACCAATAAAACAATCAATTAACTATCTATATAATGCAATTTACAATCTAACAGTCAAATATTCTTTTAATTACTTAAATGCACAAAATTTACCAATCTAAACATACATAAAGCATATTCATAAAACATATATACACTAAAATACCATAACAATTTAATATGCCATATCTAAGTACCCTTTAATATCATTTGTTTCTTTCTAAGAACAGGTTTTATGCTAACAGAGGTATTCAATCCTGGCCAGTTTTTAGCATTCAACCTCAGAATCCATTCTAGCTCACATAATACCAAACTGTTGTTCAAATCACCTCCCCTCTTGCTTTTAACTTTAATATCTATCACTTGAAATTTAAATCTATGTGCAATACTATTGTCCATAATATGCTTTGCCAGATCGTTACTAGATATCTGCCTTTTAATTTCTGACTTATGCTCGGTTATCCTCTCTTTTAATTTTCTTGTGCTTTTTACCTATATAATATGCAGTGCATTTAGTACAATTAGCCATATAAATTATATTTGTAATATCACAAGTAGCAAAGCATTTAAAATTATCCTTCCTATTATTTACTGGATGTACGAAAATATCATCCTTCAAAATATCTGTACAACACTTACATTTATAACAGGGAACAGTACCAATTTTTATTGATACCTGTTTTTTAACTTCAGTTTTATCTACCATATCTTTATAGCATAACCTCTATTTCAAGTTTCTGCTCTTTTTATATCCCAAAAATGGTGTAACGCACCTTTAACATTTCCACGAACCAAAAGGATAAACTGATAAAAACAAACTGCCTGGCAGCAAGAAAAACAATGTTGTATGATTTTATACATACAGTTATTAGCGCTTTCGTCTGGTAAATTGCCAAACTTCTCCTATCTGAAGAAGTCTGGCAATTTACCAGATGAAAGCGCTAATAAATTGTGTGTACAAAATCATACAGCATTGTTTTTCTTGCTGCCAGCCAATTTGTTTTTAGCACCTATAACATTTACTGTTTACGGTGCTAATTTCAAAATGTCCCAATTTTTTTCTAATAATATTCCTAATACCTTCAATCTTTCTATTAAATGTAGTGCTATATCTCAAATATTGTTTCCCCTGTACACTATTAGTTGACTGTTCACTTTCTGAATAGTAAGGTTTTGAGCAGTTATTTCTACTAAGCAGGACATCAGTTTTAGTATTAACCAATAAAGTATCTTCATATCCTTGTTCTTTAAATTCCAATACCATCTCATTCATGTTATATTATATAATTCATCATCAGTGTTGAGCCTGCTTACTCTCATAAGTTGGCTCTTTAGTATACTTTTAAAAGTATGAGGAGCGTGCATGCTGGTCCTGTGGACATATCTATTAGCTTGGACTGGTTTCTTATAGATAGAGATTTTGACTAACAATTTGTTTAATATTCTGTGATCATATTCTCATAATATGAATTGATATTATAACTGCATTAGTATTAAGAAGTTTATAAATTTCTCACCCACATGGCCACTTATCAGGGCAAATTACTTCTGTTTCATCATCAATGAGTGATCACTATGGTCTATTGTTGTATTTCTTCATTTTTTCTTTTAATTTGTCACAACTACATACATGGGTGAACATAAAATAAACTGAATCCGGTTATGGTCATTTGTCTCTAATTGAAAGCATGTGAGTGATATGTAGAGATTTATGACATGTATTGTTACTCAAACATATTTACATTATCATCTCTACTGAATACAACTCTAAGGGTTCATTCTTTTGACTACATAGCTTTTGTAGTATGGTTCAAGCATTCTGAATAGACTTGTCCGTATTTGTCTTCACTTATTAATACATTTCTAAATCTACTTCACTCAGTTGTAATATATTTTTAGTATGTAGGAGAGAGTTTATCTGACATAATCATTAGTATATTGGTCATATCAGAATATTGTAGACTATTAATATGTATATATACTACTCAGGCTAAAGAGAACTAATGTTAAGCAACATTTACTGTGTTATAAATGAGATTTTACTTTATGAATGTTTAAGTAGTGCATGATAGGATGATTAAATTCTGAAAAAGAAGTCTAATCTAACCTAAAATTAAATTGTATTACCAAATCAAAACTCATTTCCATACATTATGTTAATTCATTATTAATAGTTATATAGGGAAAATAATAACTAATATTGTTAAATCACCAAGATAAGAGAAAAAGTGTACTGGAGCTCGAAAGGGGTTAGTTTTTTTTCTTTCTTTTTTCATGAGGGAAGTTATGGTAGGCAATCTGTTAGATTTCTTCTCATCTAGCAGATTGGAAGTCTATTTCACTTCATGTACATTAGAGGGTTTACAAAGATATTTATATACTTGTTGTTATACAAGTAATTTTGGCATTTTTCTTTTTTCTTTTTTTTTTTATTGGCCTGAACTAAACTCTATTTTAAGTTATTTGACCAAAATTAAATTATTGACTACAATGAGAATTATTAACACAGTAGTTACGCAGTTTACATTTGGTATGGTATTACAAAATATAATACAAAACAAATATGATGTAAAGTTAAATACTGAGAATGGACTTGACTATTTTATCCTTAAACACTAACAGTTTAAACAATCCAAGAAAAAGATCTAATTTATTAAGATATATGAAATTAAATAAAGTACAAGTAATATTTCTTCAAGAAACTCACTTCAAAATAAATGGTACCTTTAGCTGGAATCCTAATGAATATATGATGTTATGTCACTCTTCATATAAGAAAAAGACTAGGGGAACTTTAATTTTATGGAAAAAATGTCACTATGCCTCAAATCATTTACAAATATGAAGATAAAGAAGGACTCCTAGCCATAGTAATAGTAAAATATAACATAGACTCTGGACATTAGTAAATATATATTGGTTTCCAGGTATTGGGGTTGGGACAATAAGAAAACACATGGATCTAATAACTAGAGTATATAAAGGAAATTTGATTTTGTGAGGTGACTTTAATTGTATATTGGATAAATCAGAGACCACAAGCAAGATAAATTTATGTGTAAGTTCTATAGGGAAGCTGTTTAAGAAATGGGAAGAAAGTTTAAATCTAATTGATACATTTAGTTATAAGGAGAACAATTCATTATTATTTTCACACCAAGACCACAGATTTGGGATATATACAAGAATTGATAAAATCTTCATATCTCAAGAGCTAAATTCAAAAATAATAAAGTTTTCCATAATCCCTTGTCCCTTTTCAGACCATAATTCACTAATTCTCAAAATACATACAGATTATAAGAAATTAATTTTTATGTCAAGAATTCCAGCTTACATTACAAAATTAAAACAATTTAAACTTTGGTTAGATTCAGAAGTACAATTCTTTTTAGATATAAACTACACTACTGAAATAAATGTAATTAATCTTTGGGATACCTTGAAAGCCTATCTAAATGGAAACATTCTTTCATGGTATAAAAACAAGCTAAAAGAGTGGGAATCAGAATTATGTAACATCCAAAAATGAATTACAGATCTCACTATTAATTCATCTACTTCCACACAAAATAATCATAAAAAAGCATTGGAAGACTTAAACAAAAGATATAATGAAATCCTAACTCACAAAACTAATATAGCTGTAGAAAGGTTAAAACTTAGTTCCTATGCAGTATCACCCAAACATATGCATAATTTAGCAGTAAGATTAAAAAACATTCAATTGAAAATAATACTACAAGTATTATACATGAAGGAAGGAAAAAAAAAAGGTTTTAGATATACGTGATATACTAGATGCATTTAAACATTATTTCTCTGACTGTTATAATGATACTTCACATACAACTAACACATCAAACTTAGACCTGAAATTAGTAAAGGTAAAGGCAATACCAGAAAAGTTAAAGTTAGACATTCAAAAACAAATATCTCTAAAATAAATTACTCTAAAAAATCAAGGAAAGTAAAAGCAATAAAACACCGGGAAATGATGGAATAATTAATGAATTGTATAAGATATTTCCGTCTTCAGTAATAGCATTGTTTCACAAAACTTTGAATGAAATTCTAGCACAAAGCACAACTCCAATTTCATGGAGATACTCCTTAATTACACCCATTATAAAAGAAAACAAAGACCCTTTACAGTGTAAATCTTATAGGCCAATATCTTTACTTAACAATTATTATAAAATCTTCATGTCAATATTAGTTAGTAGAATTAAAAAATCATTCACACACATAATAAATGAGGATCAAACAAGATTCATTTATAAAAGACACACACATGACAATATACAAAGAATTCTAACACTCATAGATTTTGTAAACAGAAACAACCAAGAGGCTCTAGTAGTAGCTTTGGATATAGAAAAAGCCTTTGAATTGTTGAGCTGGGATTTTCTTTTTAAGGTTTTAGAATTGTTTGAATTTCCTACTAATTTTATTATGCTAATAAAGAATGTTTATAAAAACAACTTGGCTTATGTAAAACTTGGGCCATTTACCTCGAAGGGTATTGAAATAATCAAAGGTACAAAGCAGGGATGTCTGATGTCTCCTATCCTGTTTGCCTTAGGAATTGAATTATTTGCCTCATTAGTATGCCACAACTCTAATATATCAGGCAAAGATATATATGGTCAGCTCAGTTCAAAAATTATGGTATGTGCTGATGATGTTTTACTCACGTTATCTGTCTCTGAGAAATCAGTACAAAAACTAGATGAAATAGTGGAAAGGTTTTATCATATTTCTGGCCTTAGATTTAACAAGGGAAAATCTAATTATATACATTTGAATAAAAAGAGAGAATTTACCTTAACTACAAATTGTGTGATAGGAAAACAAGTTCCCATACTAAAATATTTAGGAATAACACTATGTGATCATTTGGAATCTACATTAGCCACAAATTATAACAACATGTTGTTGTGTCTTTCGGCTTTTCCCGGTTAGGGGTCGCCACAGCGGAACTCCGGTCCGCTAATGATTGGCAGTAGATTTTTACGTGCTGAGTTGCCGGCCTTGACGCACAACCTTCAACAAAGGTATGCCCATTCATGCATGTCTCCACACAGAAGATGCTCTAGCTGAGAATTGAACAGGACAACGTCTTACTGTGAGGCAACAACGCTACCACAGCACCACCACCGCAGTATTCCTACAAATTATAACAACATAATTAATAAAATAAAAATGTTAATAGTAAGCTGGAATAAAATGTTCTTGAGATTTGAAGACAGATTACAAATAATAAAAATATCAGTACTTCCAAAAATTAATTACATTGCACAAGCTATTCATAAAGTACCTAACAAGAAAATCTTGAAATAAATAAATAAAATTCTATTAAACTTTCTTTGGTATCCAAAAAGAAATAGAATCGCCTATACACATCATATTAGATCTTGGGAAATGGGTGGAATTAAACTTCCAGATCTAGAGTCATAAATTAAAGCTTCCATATTAAGAACTATCATTAACTGAATATATCATAATTATTCTTCAACATGGAAAACATTGCACACTATTATTTTTCTAAATGAAAATAAAATAATTAATAAAAATTGTATATTACGTGAATAAAATAATAGGATGTGGCACACATTGACTGTTAATATTCAATATAATATAACAAAACCAACAAACTTAAATTATTTAAATAATATTTACAATTTATTCAGAAGATTTATATAAACTAACATGGATATTAAGATTTGGCTAGACTTGATAATACCCTTTAGCTCTGCAAAGAATTTCTTCAATAAAATTCATAATGTTATTTTAACTAGATGGGAGGGGGAAACTTCACTTGTTGGCAACATTGTATAGAGAATCAAGTAGTATTAGACATTCAACAAATTCAGAATAAATATGACATTCCATCAGCAGATTGGTTGATACTACAAAGCATATTATCATATGTTAAGGATCTTAATAGTAAAATTATTAATTATCCTTATAAAACTAGTCCAAATTTAATGTCTAATATCTGAAATTATTTACGACAGTTATAATTGGACAAATCTAATTTCAAAATTATACAAAATATTGATAACATATAAAACTAACTCTAATGTAAGATATTGGAATTTCATAGCAAAAGGATGTCACACTAATCTATCAACTGAGAGTAAAACAAATCTTTTATGTTCTGTTAACTTAACATTTAATTTACAAGTATGGAAATATTTACATGGAAATATATTCACAGGGCATTTATTACACCTGATAAACTAGCCAAATTCAATTTACTTGATAAATCCATTTGTTGGAGATGTTCTTTAAAGTGTAAAGCTGATTGGTCTCATATATTTTTTTGAGGTTCCCCTTTACAATCCCGAAATACTGAAAGCTCAAATTTCAGTATCTCGGGACCGTAAAGGCGAAAATGCAAAATCTCGAAAGTGTATAAGCACAAATTCGAATATCTCGAATCTGCACTTATACAGTGCAGCAATGGGACGGGAAGTGTTTGGCCAGGATGTTTTACGGAAGTGAAGGTAATTGAGTGTATGTGAGTATTATTGTAAGTTGTGCATGTGGGTTAGGGTAGGGAGGTTGTATCTGTGTGTGTGAGTGTGTGTGTGTGTGTGTGTGTGTGTGTGTGTGTGTGTGTGTGTGTGTGTGCGTGTGTGTGCTAGGGAGTGTGGAATGTCTGCGTGTGAGTAATGTATGTCTTGACTGTTAGTGCGATCTCAAAGTTGGTATATATAAGTAGGGGGTGTGGGGAGCACAGCACAGGGAACACAATGTAGTGTAGGATTGTGTGGTTTGTGTGTTTTGGGTTGAATGGTGTATGTGTTGTGTGGTGTATGGTTTGTGAATGTTCAGGATTTTAGTTTTTTGTGTTTGTGTGTTTCGGGATTGTGGGCTGTTCAACTTTATAGTTTCGAGATACTGAAGTTCGAGCTTTCAGTATTTCGAGATTATAAAGGGGAATCATTTTTTGATTGTATTAATATAAAAAAATTCTGGGAAGAAATTACTATTTTTCTCCAAGCTATATTCACAGATACCTTTATTTTAACGAAATCTTTAGTCCTCTTAAATGTTAATGACATTATTGGAATGAATAAAAAAGATCTATACCTACTTTGGTACATACTAGCTGTGGCAAGGAAATGTATAACTGGAAAGTGGAAGTCTTCACAAGAACCTACTCTGGAAGAATTGTTGAGATTGATGGAAGAAACAGCGACATTAGAAATTAAGGTGAAGGAATTGAGAATTTCACCTAAAACATGGACAAACAATCCATGGGAAAAAAATTTAACTCTTATTGAGACATTAAAAATAAACCCTAAATAATTAATGTGTAACTTTATACTTTATTAATTGAATATTATAAATTTTCTTACTAATTTCATATATTTAATTGTTTTCCCTCCTTTGTTCAGGTCAATTGTACATAGTGTATATAAAGGTTTCTAATACTTGTTTATTGATGATTGTATTGTTGAACATTATAGTATTTGGAAAATAAAAAGTTATTTAAAAAAAAAAAAAAAAAAAACTACTCCATTAGAAAAAAATCATGAAGAAGTAATTGCTCTGAGCACACCCTGCTTTAAAACTTCCATGGTGAATGAGCACTCACAAAATTAGGACCTACAACTTGACACCGTCTTCCTTCATTTGTAAAAAAGCAGCAAAAGCTAACTTTTTTCAAGAACAAATTAAAGGAGCATCATTATAAAGAATCCTCCTACACACTTTCAAGACAATGGTTAACTCAGCATAATATAACTTTACATGTTCATCATATTGATCACTGCTGCAGTAGCCTTAGCTGCATGGGTTGTATTCTGTCATAGATATAACAGCCGGCCAGCTTCCAAAGCTTCAGAGCACCTTTCATGTACCCTGACTGTCAAACAGCCCAAGATGAGCTGACTAAAAGACAAGTTTGGGCACAGAGCCCTTCAGAGCTTTAATGCCGATGAAGAGTACCCTCCTCTGAGGCTTTGAAGGATTGGCAGTTGGCTTGTGGTTTCCTTTGCTAGGCAGATAAGTTCCTTTTGGGGAAAAAATCTTCCATTTACTTAATTTTGCTGATGTTTTATAACTTTCCTGTTCAGGAAAGCTGTTTTAAAGCTATGATTGTTTTGCTTTAAAGTGCATTGCTACACTTTAATACTGCGTTGTGGCATTTGGTGAGTTAAGCACCACCATGTAGCTTGCCATAGTCAGAACTAATTTATTTGGGCTGTTTTTTTTTTCAATAAAAAGCTTTGTAAACGTTTTACTGAAACCACAGCCCAAATAAATTTCGAGTTTTCCTCTGTGACGTCATGTAAGCCAGTGGTCCATAGAGTTTAATAGACGCATCTATACACATGTACAGCATGTATCCATTAAACTCTATGGAATCATTTCACATTTTTCCTTGAGGTAATAGCACTGAGGTTAAAGATCACACTTAATCTTCAGTGGCATCATCACAGGGGAAAGGAAATTTTCGAGGAGTATGTCTCCTTTACAAAACACAAAAGATGTTTATTAATGGCTAAAAAAGCCTGATCATCACCTTAAGCACCATATAATTTGGTGCAAAAGGTAAGTCACATAAATGTGACAATACATTTTAACAGACTGTCTTCAGATCGTAACATACCTTTAAAAATAAGCATTCAGTTTTACCTGTCAGTTTACAAGTTGTGTAAAGTAACTGAAAGAATTTTTCTGTGGAAAAATTGTGTTTATTTTTCTTTTGTGGGATTGCCATAGTATGTGAAAGTGCTTTCTACTGTGTTTTTTCTGTCAAAAAAAGTAATGTTTATGGACTGGAAGTGTTTACCAGCAATTTCTGCTTGTTTTTCCTGTAAAGAGGCAGCATTTTTGGCTTGACCATGGAACAGACTACCAGTCTCATGGTCAGCCTTCTTCCAGTCACAAAAAGAAAAAATTAAACAAACAGCCTTTGTCACTATGTCAGGCTAGCAATTTGCCTCAGCCACAGGTGGGTGACTCTGCTGTGGCCATTTGTTGTATGTCAGACCACTCATCTTTTATCCTAGATCCCTCTTGTGTAGCACCTGCAACCACTATGGAAAAGGGTTAGCCACACCTTGTGTAGCTTTTGGGGTCACTGTAGTGGGGAGAGCCACTCTTGCTGGTCATAGGAGAGGGAACAGGGAATGTTTCCCTGTTATGTCAGAATGTTGTGCCCATCCCTATGGACGCAGTTGCTGGGATTAGTAACATGGTTGGTCTAATTTTTCCTGTCAAAATGAAACAGAAAACTAAATGTGTATCTACTCCTAAAATTTCTTTGGGTAGAAGTTGTTTATGGGTCTGGCTCAGGCTTTAATTCAGGCTATTGATCCTTCTTGTAAAGTAGTTTCTGGTAGAAGAAAGAGGGATTCCATTTTTTCTGAAGAGATTTAACATTCTGAATTTGAACAGGAAGATGGAGGGACAGGCATGTTTTTTTTCCCTACAGATTTCTGATTTAAACTACAAGAACAAAGGGGACACCCACAACTGTGGGCATTTCAGAGGAATCAGACTCCTATCACATTGCATGAAAATTCTAGAGAGGGTGATTGATAAATGGATACGCAGAGTAGTAGAATGTAAGATGGGAGATGAGCAGTTTGGATTCAGATCAGGATGCAGCACAACTGACTCAACGTTTGCAGTGAGACAGATAGTTGAGAAGAAGCTAGATATGAGGAAAGAGTCTGACTGGGCATTCCTAGACTTGGAGAAAACATATGACAAGGAACCAAGAAAGTGGATCTGGGTAGTACTGCTGTGGTTCGAAATCCCAGAAACATTGGTAGAATTAGTGCAGGGTATGTAGAGGGACTCAATGACTCAAGTATGAACAGTGTTTGGCCTCACAGATGGGCTCCCAGTGGGAGTGGGTGTACATCAGGGTTCAACTCTGAGCCCACTGTTGTTCATACTGGTGATGGACTACATTAACAAACAGGTTGTAGGGGACAGATCAACAAATCTGCTGTATGTAGGTGATGTGGCATTACATGCAGACTCTGAGCAAGAACTCCAGCCAAGTATAGAGCAATGGAATGTAAAATGAGGGTACATGGGATGAAACTAAGCACAGATAAGACAGTGGTAATGGCGGTAAACTGAGTAAATCAGTAGAAGCTAAGAATAGAGATAGAAGGGAAGATAGTGAAACAGGTAAATAGCTTCAAGCATCTGGGAGGGGTGGTTGAGGAGAAGGGAAGTCTGAATGAAGAGTCAAAGCTAGAATCAGAGGGGCTGCAGCCAACTGACATAGAGTGTCAAGTGTAGTTTATGACAGAAGAACGCCAAAGAAGCTGAAAAGTAAGGTGGACAAGACAGGGGTGTGACCAGTTCTATTGTATGGTACAGAAACCTGGGCAGTAAAGACAGAGCAGATGAAAAAGCTATAGGTGATGGAAATGAAGTGCCTGAGAAGGGTGGCAGGATGCACTCTGTGGGACAGACGGAGAAGTGAGGACATAGGAGCAAAAGCCAAAGTAGCTCCAATTGTGGAAAAGATTAAAGAGAACAGATTACAATGGTTTGGACACATGTACAGAAAATCAGAAGACAATCTGGTGAAGAAGATTTGGGACAGACAGGAAGAAGGTAAGAGGAAATGAGGATGCCAGCAAAGAGGTGGATAAATTGTGCAAAAGAAGATCTGCGACCGTCAGGCATGAGTGTTGAAGAAGGCAGGAGTGTGCCCTTGAATCGAGGGAGATGGTGACAGTTAATGCGATTCCCAGACCCCATATAGAAAATGGGGAAAAGGGGGCTGATGATGATGATTTCTGATTTAAACTCTGAGGAGAGCTCAGTTTCTGATTCTCCCTGTGGGAGTTTCTCTTTCTGTGAGACTGTTGCTAGAATGTGCCAGTGTTTTCACTGGGACAACACTGAGATGACTCAGTCCCACAGAAAATACTATGATTTGTTACAGAAGGATTTCCCAGAACTGTACTCACTGCTGTTCTGAAAGCTTTAGAAGATGTGTGTTACTACCTGCAATTTTCCTGGGTCAGCCAGCTGCCTATAAAGAGGCAGCTAGGATGTATAAAGTTCCTCAGCCTTTCAAATTTTTATGCGCTACTCCCAAACCCAGTGCAGCAGCTATAGATTTAGTTGATCCCACTGCAGCTAAGCACATAGTTAATTCCAATTTTAATCTTTCTGATAAAGGAGGGAAAATTGATAGGTATGAAAGAAAAATACATACTTCTGCAGCTTTGATTTTCAGAATTTTGAATTGTCAGGCACATATTTTAACGTTTGTTAAAAACAAACTAACAAACTACATAACAAATTATGGAAGTATGTGGAATATTTTATCTGCAGTTCCTTCTTGTGAGGAAAAATCTCCTTTAAATAACGTAGTTTCTTCTATTGCACGTCACTCCTAATTGTTTGCAGTGTGTAGGAATCTGTTGATACTTTTCCAGTGCTATGGCTACTGGTACTTTTTAAGGAGGTTTGCATGGCTGTATTATTAGAACCTCCCAGATTATATTAAAAATGCAATATGGAACTCTCCCCTGGACAGAGATTTTGTGTTTGGTCCCTTTGCTGAATAAGTGGTCAGAAAGTCTGATGAAAAGGGCAAGGTGATCCTGGGAATCTACGATTTCTCAGCCTTTCTTTTCCAAATGATCTAAGGGATTTTTTTTATCTCCTCATTAGTTTTGAAAAAAAACAGAAAAAACAAACAGCCTTAACAAAATTCAGGTAGAAAGCTGTTTATGAAGAAATGGTAAGGGGATTCCAAAAAGAAGTCTTGAACTTTCCAAAACCAGGAACAGTCCAACAAGTCTGAATGATTATTCAAGAGACCTTGTGAAACCCTCCCACTCTGGCCCCTTTTTACTTCCAGAAAGTCTGGGTCTCCATTTTTCTCATTGTTAAGTTTGTTTCAAACAGATGGGTTCTGAAGATCATTCATCAGAGTTACAGATGATAGTGGGAGGATTCCTGCTTTCCAGAGGGTCATTCCTCATCCTCCAGATCAGACTATTTTGTTCTCACCTGTTCTTCATCGCATGCTGTCCCAAGGAGTGATATAATCAGTTCCTTCTTTGCAAGTGGGAAGGAATTTTTAGTCAAGGATGTTCCTAGTGCCAAAGAAAGAAAACACTTGAAGGCCATTTATGGATCTTTTCTTTCCTAAACCTGTTTGTGATAGTGCCCAAATTCAGAATGTTGTCACTTCAAAACCTGTTACCTCTTCTTCCTCTTTCAATTTTCCTGGTAATAATAGACTTAAAAGATTCTTATCATGGGAACCCTGTTCATTCAGACTTCAGATGTTTCTTAAGGTTTTGTTTGTCTGGGTCACATTATCAGTTCTCTGCCTTACCCTTTGGACTGTCCACTGCAGTAAGAGTGTTCGCAAAGTATCTAGCTCCAGTTATAGCTCATTGCAGGCTGCAGGATGTCCAAATTTTTACAATATTCAGACACCTTGCTTAACTTTGCAGAGTCTCTTTGCAGACTAGCTATGTTAGTTTGGGATATAGCTTCACAGCACAATCTCACTGTACAGGCATCCCACATTCCATCAGAGCAAAACTGTATAGCAGACAAACTGACCAGGACCAAGTCACACCCTCATGAATGGAAACTAGATTTGGGTGTCTTCTAAGGTTTGATCCAGCTCTGGGGAGTTCCTCAAGTAGAACTCTTTGCCTCCTGTCTGAACAATCAGCTGGCAAGATTCTGTTCTAGAACTCCATACAAGAAGGCCTGGAAGACTGATGCCTTTTCTTTTCCTTGGACAAGAGGGACAGGAATGTTCCTGTATGCTTTTCATTTCCAGTGATATCCATGTCACCTCTGAAGATTCATAAGGAATCCTTCAAGATCACTTTGGTGACTGTATTCTGGCCAAGGCAACTGTGGTTGTTCTTTCTTTTGGAAATGGCCAGGGACAATTACCACAAGCTTCCACACAGACTGGATCTACTCACATGAGAACAGTGGTGTTTAATATACTCTGCCATCTAAAATCTTCAGTTGACTGCCTGGGTGATAGGGTCTTAATTCCTTTTAGACAACTGATTACTATGGACATGTAGCAGATATTAATGGGAGTAAGAAAGGGTGATCTTAGAAAATCATATATTAGCAAGTGGAAAAGGCTACGTAACCAGCACACAATGTATCCAGCACCCATTCAGGGCTAGTTGTTCTCTGGTTTTACAATACTTGTTCATAGGTTCATAGGTTCATACTAGGCTATCTGCCCTGGGGCAATTATAAGCCTAGCCCGATTCTGTATGGCTTACGCCACCCCTTGATTTGAGTATACTGTGCCCTTTTTAAGGTTTAGTTTACTGTGCCTCTGTCTAATAGTGACACGGGAGTAATCCCTGGGACAAACCTACGATCCCCCATCCACTTATCGAGATTCTTCTTGAAGAGATTCAGTGAGGTGCTCTGCCTCACATGAACTGGAATTCTATTCCAGAGCGAAGGGAGCCTCTGGGTTATGAACCTGTCCCTCCAGCAAGTTCTATTTATTTCTTTGCTGAGGTTCAAGTCCTTCGAGCGTGTGGCTCTAAGGGATTTAGATTTACTGAGGTGGAGCATGTCCATTAATTCTGGATTTGACATAGCTTTGTATGTCAGGCATAGATCGCCTCGAAGTAGGCAGTATGCAACTGAGTAGAGCTGGAGTTTTTTTAACCGAGCAGCATATGGCATCTGTTTGAGACCCTTGATCCTCTTGGTGAGATACTTTTGGGGTCTTTCTAATTGCTGCAGGTGTCGGGTAAGGTACATCCCAAAAGGGCATTGTATTCTATGATGGGCCTGATGAGGGATGAATAAAGGGGCACGATTACCTCTCTTGATCTAGATGTGAAACACATCGTGATGAGGTGGGCTATGTAGAAGGTCTTTCTAACCACTTTGGCAATGTGGTTTTCAAAGGAGAGATTGCTATCAACTTGGGTCCCCAGGTCCCTAATAACTTTCTCTGTACTTAATGGGTTTCCGGCTATGTGGTAATTTGTGGGCACATTGTTTTTGCCAAAGGGTATGACTATACATTTTTTGGCATTTAGCTTTAAACCATGGCGCTGGCACCAGTTATCTGTCTCTGTGAGACCTTTTTGAGGGATGTTTGTGTCAGCTGGAGAATTGATTATGGCGCCCAGTTTGCAGTCGTCTGTGAACTTGGTGAGCCATAGTCCTCCCACATTTGCCTGTACCTCGGAAAAGTATATACCGAACAAGAGTGGTCCCAGGACAGAACCCTGTGGGATGCCACTTGTGACCGGTTTCGAGTCTGACATGACTCCAGCAACTCTCACTCTGTGGGTTCTGTCTTTGAGCCAGTTTGCGACCCATCTTGTGACATAGGGGTTTATATTTAAGCTGGATAGCTTATCTATGATGCCCGAGTGGGGTATTGTGTCAAATGCCTTTGCAAGGTCCAGATAGGCTGTGTGGACTACCTTCCCTTCATCTATGGCTTTGGTGACTGTTTCAAAGAAGTCAACCAGGTTCAAAAGGCAGGATCTGCCCTTGACAAAGCCGAACTGGGTAGGATCTAGTGTCTGTAGGTCCCCAATGTCTTTGTTTATGAGCTCCATGATGATCCTCTCCATAGCCTTGCAGACTAAGCTAGTCAGGCTTATGGGGCAATAGTTTCCAGGGTCCGTAGAGGCTCCACCTTTGTGGAGTGGGACCACTGTTGCTGTCGCCATTCTGTGGGCACATATCCTGTAGTGAGGCTGAGATTGTATAGCTGTTTTATTTGAGGGATTAGTTCCTCTTGTAGTTCATGTAGGACGCAACCTGGGATGCCATCTGGTTCCATGGAAGCAGTGTTTTTTGCTTTGGAGAGGGCAGCCTTCACCTGAGCATCTGAGATGTTTGGGAGGCAGCCCTCTGCCGGGATAGATACTTGCTCTTTTGGGGGGGAGGGGGTGGTGAAGTTTGCACTGAACCTGTCTGCCAGGATATTGGCGATGTCTGTGGGTTCAGTGTATTTTTTGTCGTTTAGAATCAACTCAGAACAAGTCTGGGAGTTGCATCCCAGGTTTCTTACATAACTGAAAAAAGCCTTATGATTGTCTTTGGTGTCCTGTGCAATTTTTCTCTCGAAGCTGGCCTTGGAGGATTTTATGAGGGATCGTAATTTTTTGCTAGTACTGATCAGAGATGCCTTCCCTATTAGGGATTTTGCTCTATCATGTAGTAGCTTCCTCCTTCTGTTGTACAGTTTATTTATGGCAGGGGTCCACCAGACTGGACGCCTGCCTTTGGATGATTGGGTCTTGGTTTTGTTTGGGATAGCATGATCCATGCATTCCTGGAGATGTCCGTAGAATGCATTTATATAGGATTCTGCAGTTTGGGCTGTAGTTTCCACTGGCCCTGGGGCCTTGAAGGATTCCACTTCGGTTTTGAGAAGTGAGAAGTTCGCTTTTGAGAAGTTTTTCACTGTGGTTTTCTGGGCTGGGGGTGGGATCGGGATGTGGATATCCAGTGAAATTAATTTATGGTCTGATCTTACCAATGAGGGATATACTTCTGGTGTGGAGCATAGAGTCCCCATGTTGGTAATGATCAGGTCTAGTATGTTGTCCCCTCTTGTGGGAGTGGTGACTAGTTGTTCCATAGCATTTGAGTTTACAATTTCCAGGAATCTTTGGGCTAAGGTGCTGGGGCATGAGTAGTGCTTCCAGTCAATGTTTGGGTGGTTGAAGTCGCCCAATATAATGGTGTTTGGGGAGATCTTCATGTTCTCCAATGTTTTCAGGAAAGCTGAATGGGATTCCTGACTTTGAGAGGGTGGTCTGTAGGATGCTATAAACTGAAAAGCAGTCTTGCCCACTGTTAGTTGCACATGGATGGTCTCCGATACTTCGTGCAATGCCACTAACCTGGAGGTGTGGATATCCTTGATAAATATGGAAACTCCCCCTCCTTTTGTGGTTCGGTCCGGGTTTTGGGGCCGAAAAGCATGATATGAGGTATAGCCTGGTAGTGCTGGGGTGCTCTCTGGAGCCTTGAACCAAGTTTCTGTCACTGCACAGATATCGATGTTCTCCATACTGAGGAGAGCTTCGAGTGCGTGCATCTTGAGGTTAAGACTTCTGGCATTTAGCAGCATTACCCTTAGTTTCTTGTCCCTTGTGCTGTCTATGGGGGTGGGTTTGACTTTTGAGCCTTGCCTAAAAAAGGCACTATGGGGGCGGCAAGAGCCTTTGCCACCCCCATAGTGCCTTTTTTAGGCAAGGCTAAAAAAGGCACTATGGGGGTGGCAAGAGCCTTTGCCAATATCCGAAAGCCCAGTGGTGACAGGTGCAAGCCATCCCTAGCGAAGCAACGTGGCTTGTCGAGCATGTCATCCCAGGCTGACAGACACTGGATCCCCTTTGAATGACACCAAAATTTTAGCCAATTGTTAAAATCGATCATTTTGTCTTTGTACTGTGGCATCATTCTAGGTGAGGGTAAGATGCTGCTCAAGGTCAGGGTCATACCAGCCTGGGCTACATGATCAGAGAGCTCCTCTATGTCTCTTTTCATGTAGTCCAGGGATGGTACGTCTCAGGTCATTCACACCAGCATGTACAATGACTGAGTCATATTTGTATTTGCTTTGGAGTGACCTGAGTGCTTGCGTTATGTGTCGGATCCTAGCACCCAACAGGCAGCTCACTGTGACCTTCTTTTTATTCAGCCTGATGAGTGGGACGTCAGTGTGTCTGACAATAGAGTCACCTATAACAAGAGTATCAGGTGTGTTATTCAGCCTTAAGGGCTGTGGCTGCTTGGCACACTGACTTTGTGGGTTATGTGTTGTGTGTGTGTTTTGTTTTGAGGTAGCGTTTGCTTGGATGTCTGCTTTGGAGGTCTCTGTTGCTTAGGTAGATTTTTATTTAGAGCCTCCGAGTATGTTTTTGTGTATTTATGTGTTTGGTTCGCTGATGTGGTGGGACTATGTGATACTGGAATTGTGTTGTGTGAGGTTACCTTCTCCTCCTGACTGGTTACACCAGTTTTGAGATGAGAGAGCTCAGCCTCCAGTTTGGCTAAATAGTTGCATCTCTCACATATATTTGAACCTGTATGAGTGAGTTATTATCCTTTGGCCTTTTTTACTCCTCTATAAAGGTTAATTTTGTCAGGTATTTCAGCATGTCTTCCCATGGATCCTCCTGTTTTAATGCAGTCAGATGTCAAATTCTTGGAAGGTGCTTTGCATAAGAGGCCTCCAAGAAAACCAGTGTCCCCTCCTTGAGATCTTAATTTTTATGTTAGAAATGCTAACACTTGTTCCATTTGAACAAGCTGATCTGGGTAACTTGAAGATCTAAAGTAGGAGATTCATTTGTCTGCAACCTGTGGGTTATGGATCCGACATCGGATCCGAACCGGCATGGTTTACCAGCTATGGATCCAAGCTCTCAGCTCCTCCCCTCACCCATAATGCCCTGCTCTCCCTACATGACCTCAGATCTTGTTTGCCGCGCTGGTGACCAGATTTGTGTTCCTAAGCTCTTCAGCTAAGTGCAGTTTTCTAGTATTTACAGTGTTTAAATTTGTAATTTTGTGTGAAAGTTGTGAGAAAGTTTAGGTTTCCCTATTACTTGATTATACTTTTAGTGTTTTAAATTTAATTTTTACTTTTCCCTCCCCTCACTGGTAGCGTAGTGTGTGTTTGGGCCTGTGTGTGCTTTAGTTACTTTTGCTTTTACCCTAGTTTAAGTAACTTTTTTGTGTACTTGGGATGTCTGAACAACCCAAAGCAGTGTTTTCTAAGTGCTCGAGTGTGGCCATAAGCTTTCCCCAGCTGATGGCCACACTGGTCAAGATGCCTTGGGGTTGAACACCTCACTTCTGGATGTTCCATTTGTGCAGGGTTCAACCCCAGGGCATTGAAGGAGCGGAGGTCCAAGCTTGTCTTGGTGGGTCTTTTGCCACGGACTCGGCTCCGCCTCCGCTCCTTCGGGGTAACCGTTTCTCGGTTGTCTCCTCTCCAGCTCCCCTCCTCCTCCTGGGACTCAACCTCCCTGTAGTGGTTCGGAGGAGAGGGAAGCTAGAAAGAAGGACCGGAGGGAGAAGCACCATAAGCGGCGGGCCAAGACCTCTGTTTCGGCCCCGCCAGCCAAGCGGGCTTCTCCTCCGGCCTCCTTGTCTGCTGGCTCTCCCCCTCCTCGGCTCCGGTCTCCTGTGTGTTTTTCACCGGGACCTGAGGAGGAGGAGACCCGATCTCCGTCGAGGCTATCCAGGAGGCACTCAAGGCCTACCTCGGTAGCCTCGTCGAGATCACTACAGGGTCAGACGCTGATCTGGACCAGATGATGAGAAGGTTCATCCAGGCCCAGATGCAGATGGGAGGCCGGAGGAGAAGCCCGCTTGGCTGGCGGGGCCGAAACAGAGGTCTTGGCCCGCCGCTTATGGTGCTTCTCCCTCCGGTCCTTCTTTCTAGCTTCCCTCTCCTCCGAACCACTACTGTCAGACGCTGATCTGGACCAGATGATGAGAAGGTTCTTCCAGGCCCAGATGCAGATGGGAGTGCTCTTGCCTCCCCCCCCTCTGGGGGGGAGCTCGACCCCTTTTTTCAAGCCAATTGCTCCTTCTCCGACCCGCTACCTGGGTTCGGAGCAGTTGGAGCCAAGCAGCCGGGCGGGGTGGGTCGGCTCCGATAGTACTTGGTACTTCGGATCCGACCCTGCCCTCGAGTGCTTTGGATCCGACCTCTCGGAGCCTGGATCCAAGCTTCGGATCCGGGGGGATCAGTGCTCCTTCGGTGCCGTCTGTGTCGGAGCACACTGTCCCTTCGGATCCGAGTGCTTCGGCGCCGGCTCCGATCCACTCCTCGGATCCGAGGGGGAGCCGATTGTCAGATCCTTTGGTCGAGGTCGGCTCCCCTTCGGCTTTTGATGTAGTGGAGAGGGCCCAGTTGAGGGTCTCCGGACCCCCGGCACTTGCTTCGGCTCCATCCCGCGCTCCATCTGCACTGGGTCAGGCTTCCACCATCCAACCCTTGGGACAGCCCGCTGCTTTGCCCCAAGCTGTTCCCCTGGAACAGGTCACTGTTTGCGAGGAGTCCTCTGACAGCCCCCCGGAGGATGTTCCCCACAAACATACGTGCAAAAGGAGGCACATTGACTCCCCCGAGTCTCTCACAGAAGACACGGATTTGGAGGAAGGGGAAGGCTCCCCAAGGTCACCCCCCGAGGATGTCTCATTTGGAGACATCATGGAAATGCTCCGCATAAGGGGGGGGTGGTCTGCCCCCAAGTCTTCCTCGGACGAGTCCGTGTTCTTGGAGGCATTTGAAGTGGGCCCGTCTACCTCTTGGGGTCCCCTCCTGCCGACCCCCTGGTGGACCTCATTACCACCAGGGCGTGGAAGGAACCGGACACCGTGGAGCCAATCCCAAAAAGGCCCGACCGTATTCTCAGTCCCCCGGCTGACCGTGCCCATTGGAGTAAGGGGCCTCCGGTAGATGCCATGTTGACGGCGGCCACCAAGAGGGAACTTGCTCAGGAGAGTCCCTCAGTCCATCCCCCGAGCAAGGAGTCTCGGATGATGGACCGCTTGGGGAAGCGGATGTTTAGTTCAGTGACCTTCTCGGTGAGGGCGCTGAACTATCTGGCACACGTGATTAGGATGCAGCGCGATCTTATAAAAGTATACGCTGCATCCCCTCCAGAGTCCATGTCGGAGGAGGACAAAGTGTTGCACTCCACCCGCATGGCCACTCTCAGGTCCGTCACTAATACCTCTATGCGGCTACTATCCCATGCTACGGAAGGTGCCGCTAGAGCCGCAGGGGCAGGCCTAGTTACTAGATGTCAGGCCTGGCTCCGTCATTGCGATTTCTCAGAGCCCTTCAAGGCGTCATTTGCGAATGCCCCCTTCGATGGTTCTGCCCTCTTTGGCAAAACTGTTTGCGACACTTTGACCCAGAGCGAGAAGGACGGGAAGACGCTGTCTGCCGTCGGAATCCGCTTCTCTGCACCCCGGAGGCCCTATTCTAGGAACCAAAAGGGTCAGAAGAAGATGTGGTTCCGGAAGTCGCAGCAATCCCAGCCTGCTCCGGACAACCAG